>NC_091214.1:7568544-7708544 GCF_040958095.1 Procambarus clarkii | reverse complement strand
TCGCTGTTTACCAACGTACCTGTGGACGAGACAATCGGAATGATAGCCGACAGAGTGTATCGTGATCCAGCCTGTACTCCTCTTGACATGCCAGAAAGTATTCTGAGGAAACTACTCCAAGCTTGTACTAAAGAGGCACCCTTCTTGAGCCCGGATGGGCACATGTATAAGCAAGTAGATGGGGTCGCCATGGGTTCTCCCCTAGGTGTCCTGTTTGCAAACTTCTACATGGGTACCATCGAGCAAAAAGTCTTAGTCGACATGAACTTGAAACCGGCCATATACTGCAGGTATGTTGACGACATTTTTACACAGGTACCTGATGTCAGACATCTGCAGGAGCTGAAGGAGGCATTTGAGCAGAGTTCCGTGCTGCGTTTCACTTACGAGACGGAAAAGGATGGGAAGCTGCCTTTTCTAGATGTAACAGTCATGGAAAAGGGCGGAGGTTTCCACACTGCAGTCTACACTAAGGAAACAAACATAGGAATGTGCCTAAATGCCAACAGCGACTGCCCCGACAGGTACAAGAGGAGTGTTGTTAACGCATACGTCGACCGTGCTCTCAGCCACAGCTCAGAATGGAAGCAAGTCGACGAAGAACTCTGTAGGGTAAGGCAGGTCCTAGTCAATAACGGCTTCTCCAATGGTTTCATCGAAGACATCATAAGAAGGAAAGTGAAAAGCCATGCAACCTCTGAAGAGACAACTAACACAACACCTATACCCCCTATTAGACTATTTTACAGGAACTTCTTTTCCACAGCTCATAAAACGGAGGAAAGGGTCCTGAAAGATATTGTTAATAGAAACGTTATCCCTACAGACAAAAATCAGAGGATACAACTGACGATTTACTATAAAACCAGAAAAACGGCCAGCCTACTCATGAGAAACTCTCCAGACACAAAACAGAACGCTTTAAAAGAGACTAACGTCGTCTATGCCTTCAAATGCCCACTTGGGGACTGTAAGCTCCAAAAAACCCAGTATATAGGCAAGACAACAACATCTCTTTCTAGGCGTTTAACGATGCATAAGCAACAGGGCTCCATTAAGGAACATACCCTATTAATATACCCTATTAATATCCTGTTCTGTCTTGTGTTAATGCCACATCACCCTTCCCACCTCACTCAAATGTAGATATAATATCAGAGAGACGTAAGTTCTAATCAGTTGTGTATTTGTGAAGTCTTTGAAAATGTAATAAGTTTTACGAAACGCGCCCGTGTCGCGTCAGACTAGAAATAAAAATGAATTTTGGAGAAGTGATTTTTGATTTACCTCCAACAGTGAAGCGTAATGTACGAAAGATTGAGAAAATTCGTGTTAGAATTATTAATCTTACTTTTTCGGTCATATTTAATAATATATGTCTACAGGAAAGACTGCTACCAAAATATACTAATATATATATATATATATATATATATATATATATATATATATATATATATATATATATATATATATATATATATATATATATATATATATATATATGTCGTACCTAGTAGCCAGAATGCACATCTCAGCCTACTATGCAAGGCCCGATTTGCCTAATAAGCCAAGTTTTCATGAATTAATTGTTTTTTGACTACCTAACCTACCTAACCTACCCTAACCTAACTTTTTCAGCTACCTAACCTAACCTAACCTATAAAGATAGGTTAGGTTAGGTTAGGTAGGGTTGGTTAGGTTCGGTCATATATCTACGTTAATTTTAACTCCAATAAAAAGAAATTAACTTCATACATAATGAAATGGGTAGCTTTATCATTTCATAAGAAAAAAATTAGAGAAATTATATTAATTCATGAAAACTTGGCTTATTAGGCAAATCGGGCCTTGCATAGTAGGCTGAGAAGTGTGTTCTGGCTATTAGGTACGACATATATATATATATATATATATATATATATATATATATATATATATATATATATATATATATATATATATATATATATATATATATATATATATATATATGTATATATATTAGTATATTTTGGTAGCAGTCTTTCCTGTAGACATATATTATTAAATATGACCGAAAAAGTAAGATTAATAATTCTAACACGAATTTTCTCAATCTTTCGTACATTTCTTTTCACTGTTGGAGGTAAATCAAAAATCAATTCTCCAAAATTCATTTTTATTTCTAGTCTGACGCGACACGAGCGCGTTTCGTAAAACTTATTACATTTTCAAAGACATTAGTTTACAAATACACAACTGAATAGAACTTACGCATCTCCGATTTTATATCTACATTTGAGTGAGGTGGATGGGGTGAGGTGGCATTAATAGGGTATTAATTTCATCAACACAAGACAGAACAAGAGGTGGCATTAATAGGGTATTAATTTCATCAACACAAGACAGAACACGAAACAATGGGTATTGAATAGAAGTGTTTGTAGAAAGCCTATTGGTCCATATTTCTTGATGCTTCTATATTGGAGCGGAGTCTTGAGGTGGGTAGAATATAGTTGTGCATTAATTGACTGTTGATTGCTGGTGTTGACTTCTTGATGTGTAGTGCCTCGCAAACGTCAAGCCGCCTGCTATCGCTGTATCTATCGATGATTTCTGTGTTGTTTACTAGGATTTCTCTGGCGATGGTTTGGTTGTGGGAAGAGATTATATGTTCCTTAATGGAGCCCTGTTGCTTATGCATCGTTAAACGCCTAGAAAGAGATGTTGTTGTCTTGCCTATATACTGTGTTTTTTGGAGCTTACAGTCCCCAAGAGGGCATTTGAAGGCATAGACGACGTTAGTCTCTTTTAAAGCGTTCTGTTTTGTGTCTGGAGAGTTTCTCATGAGTAGGCGGGCCGTTTTTCTGGTTTTATAGTAAATCGTCAGTTGTATCCTCTGATTTTTGTCTGTAGGGATAACGTTTCTATTAACAATATCTTTCAGGACCCTTTCCTCCGTTTTATGAGCTGTGGAAAAGAAGTTCCTGTAAAATAGTCTAATAGGGGGTATAGGTGTTGTGTTATTTGTCTCTTCAGAGGTTGCATGGCATGCACTTTCCTTCTTATGATGTCTTCGACGAAACCATTGGAGAAGCCGTTGTTGACTAGGACCTGCCTTACCCTACAGAGTTCTTCGTCGACTTGCTTCCATTCTGAGCTGTGGCTGAGAGCACGGTCGACATATGCGTTAACAACACTCCTCTTGTACCTGTCTGGGCAGTCGCTGTTGGCATTTAGGCACATTCCTATGTTCGTTTCCTTAGTGTAGACTGCAGTGTGGAAACCTCCGCTCTTTTCCATGACTGTTACATCTAGAAAGGGCAGCTTCCCATCCTTTTCCATCTCGTAAGTGAAACGCAGCACGGAACTCTGCTCAAATGCCTCCTTCAGCTCCTGCAGATGTCTGACATCAGGTACCTGTGTAAAAATGTCGTCAACATACCTGCAGTATATGGCCGGTTTCAAGTTCATGTCGACTAAGACTTTTTGCTCGATGGTACCCATGTAGAAGTTTGCAAACAGGACACCTAGGGGAGAACCCATGGCGACCCCATCTACTTGCTAATACATGTGCCCATCCGGGCTCAAGAAGGGTGCCTCTTTAGTACAAGCTTGGAGTAGTTTCCTCAGAATATTTTCTGGTATGTCAAGAGGAGTACAGGCTGGATCACGATACACTCTGTCGGCTATCATCCCGATTGTCTCGTCCACAGGTACATTGGTAAACAGCAATTCTACGTCCAACGAGGCTCTTATCCCTGTGGCCCCTGTGCCCCGCAGTAAGTCAACAAATTCCTTTGGAGACTTCAGGCTGAAGGCGCAGGGAACATAAGGGGTCAGCAGGCCGTTGAGTCGCTTCGCCAGTCTGTAAGTGGGTGTGGGTATCTGGCTAATGATTGGCCAAATGGGTTTCCAGACTTGTGTGTCTTGACATTTCCATACGCATATCCAGGTTTATATTCCCCAATGATCTTTGGCAGGTGGAGTCCGGATTTCTTGGCGTTCACAGTTTCGATCAGTTTGTTGACCTTTGCTTTTAATTCGGCTGTAGTGTCCTTCGTTACCCTTTGGAACTTAGTTTGGTCAGAGAGTATGATGTTCATTTTCGCCAGATATTCGTCTTTTTTAAGAATGACATATATTGGCGACTTGTCACCTCTCCTGACAACTATCTCCTTGTTCTCACGAAGGCTTTTAGCTGCCGCTTTGAGCTTCCTCGGTTCCTGTCCAGAAGCGGAGGAGCTTCAAGAGATCCATAACCTTTAGGCATTTGTCTTGTATGTTTTGTATCCTTTAAATACACAATAAAGGAAAAAAAAAGGGGAAGGGGGTGGTAGGAGAAAAGCACACAGAAACTGTATTGGAGGGGACCCACATTCCCTCCAATGCGTTATGTGTGGTTTCCTCCGAGGCTATGGGTCCCCCTTCTTCCAGCCAGAGGTGGTACTCCCTTCCCTATATATATATATATATATATATATATATTATATATATATATATATATATATATATATATATATATATATATATATATATATATATATATATACATATATATATATATATATATATATATATATATATATATATATATATATATATATATATATATATATAATATATATATATATATATATATATATATATATATATATATATATATTTTTTTTTTTTACTTTCATTGATTTTATTTGCATGTTGCCCAAAACACTTAATTTCCCCCAAAATTGTATATGTTTAAAGTAGACATGACAACATAAATACACAAGCGAATTGTTTGTTGGCTTTAAAAGCCTGTTCAAAATTCATATTCTGCATAGGAATTAATTATTCATGACGCTTATGAGAGGCTTTTTACATTCAAACGAACCAAACTTCAAACTGCATTTTACCTCTAAAAGTTCCTCGTTGGAACGACTATAGCTACTGTATATATATATATATATATATATATATATATATATATATATATATATATATATATTTCGACCTCGTTCTGGCAGCTCCTGCGACGTTGCTGGAACCATGCGTATTGGCATTTGCCTCTCTATTGGATAATTTCAGCAACGTGGAGAGGGGGGACCTGCTGCATGGGTAACAGCTTCTCCTCCATATCTACCTACCCAGGCTTTGCGCCCTGGAGAGGACACTCCAGCTTCGCCTCACAGCGTCGAACCAACACGGGAAGCGACAGTCTACCGGTTTTAAGTCTTCTGCTCGATTGGCGAAGAGTGTGACGCCAGGGGTTGCTTCCGACGGTGGGAGGGGTCATCGCGCCCCACTGGGCAGCTACCGCCCGCCTCAAGCTGGGCAAACCCCAGCCAATAAGGTGTTGTCTCGCCACGGTCCGTTAACCTCACTGGGTGCGTGGGGTTTAGGGTGAAAACTGACAAGCGGCCCGACAACTTTGCACCAAGCAATACCAAACCAAAGAAGAAAATATCAACTGCCCTAAAGCTGGGCACATGGAACGTCAGGACACTGACACCAGGTTTCTCTGACGACCTGCAAGAAATCAATGACGCCCGAAAAACAGCAATCATCGATAGGGAGCTGAGCAAGCTGCAGATGGATATTGTTGCTCTCCAAGAGACCAGGCTCCCAGGATCAGGATCTGTGAGAGAGAGGACCTTCTCTTTCTTCTGGCAAGGAAAACCTCCAGATGAGACCAGAGAACATGGTGTGGGATTTGCCGTCAGGAATGCACTGTTGGGACACATTATGCCACCGATGGGGGAAACCGAACGAATTCTGTCTCTGCAACTGTACTCCCAAACAGGACCAGTCAATGTAATTAGTGCATATGCACCAACCCTGACTTCTCCAGCAGAGGCAAAGGAAAAATTCTACGATGACCTCAACAGAGTCATAGCGAGAATCCCTGTAAAGGAGCCACTGTTCATCCTCGGCGACTTCAACGCCAGAGTGGGTGCCGAGCACAACATTTGGCCCACTTGCCTGGGTCAATTCGGCATAGGAAGGAAGAATGAGAACGGGCAACGTCTGCTAGAACTCTGCTGCCTTCATGGTCTTTGTGTCACCAACACGTTCTTCGGCACAAAGCCTCAACACCGAGTATCTTGGAGACACCCCAGATCCAAGCACTGGCACCAGCTTGACCTGATTCTTACCAGGCGTGCAAGTCTACCCAGCGTCAAGATTACGCGTAGCTACCAGAGTGCTGTCTGTGACACCGACCACTCCCTGGTATGTAGCAGGGTCAAGATGCAACCAAAGAAGATTCATCACTCGAAAAAGGCGAGCAGACCTCGCATCGACACCACCAAGACCCGCAACCAGGACAAGGTGGAAGATTTTGCACACGTGCTCGAGGAAGCTCTTCCTGACCCAGCTGGGGTCACTGCCTGTAAAAGATGGGAGCACTTCAGAGACGCTGTGTTCAACGCTGCCATTTCCACCTTTGGCAAGAAGACCATCAGGTCGGCAGACTGGTTCGAGGCTCACTCGGAAGAGATGACACCTGTAATCGAAGAGAAGAGAAACGCCTTGGCAGCCTACAAAGCCTGCCCAAGTCGGCGCAACTTACAGATCCTTCGGGCCGTCCGCTGCAAAGTGCAGCAGAGCGCCAGGCGATGTGCCAACAACTATTGGCTCCAGCTCTGCTCCCAGATACAGACTGCAGCGGATACAGGCAATGTAAGGGGAATGTATGACGGCATCAAGCAGGCCCTTGGCCCATTCCAGAGGAAGACCGCTCCTCTGAAATCTGCCACTGGCGAGGTGATTCAGGACCAGACACTGCAGCTGAAGCGCTGGGTCGAGCACTATTCTGAGCTATACGCCAGGGACAATGTGGTCACCGAAGATGCCCTGAGCGCCATTGAGTGTCTGCCTGTGTTAATGGAGCTCGACAGTGAACCGACCCTGGAAGAACTCAGCGATGCCCTAGACTCCCTTGCTTCTGGTAAAGCTCCTGGCAAAGATGGCATTCCTGCTGAGACCTTGAAGTGCTGCAGAGGTAGCCTGCTCATGGAGCTGCACGAAATTCTCTGCCTCTGCTGGGAAGAAGGAGAGGTGACACAGGACATGAGGGATGCCAACATCGTCACACTGTATAAGAATAAAGGTGACAGGGGCGACTGCAACAACTACCGTGGAATCTCCCTCCTCAGTATTGTCGGAAAGCTGTTTGCTCGAGTCGCATTGAAGAGGCTCCAAGTACTTGCAGAGAGAGTTTATCCAGAATCACAATGTGGATTCAGAGCTGGCAGGTCCACCATCGACATGGTCTTTTCCCTCAGACAACTGCAGGAGAAATGCAGGGAACAGAAGCAGCCACTCTTTGTAGCCTTCATAGACCTGACGAAGGCCTTCGACCTCGTCAGCAGGGATGGCCTGTTCAAGATCCTCCCCAAGATCGGATGCCCACCCAGGCTCCTCAGCATCATCAGATCTTTCCATGAGAACATGAGGGGCACCTTGGTCTTTGATGGCCTAACATCAGGCGCCTTTGACATCCGAAGTGGAGTAAAGCAGGGCTGCGTACTGGCTCCAACCCTATTCGGGATTTTCTTCGCAGTTATGCTGCGGCACGCCTTCGGATCTGTCACGGAAGGCATTTACTTCCGGACCAGGTCGGATGGGAAGCTCTTTAACCTCGCCAGGCTGAGAGCCAAGACAAAGGTTCGGCTGAGGTGTCTGCGCGACTTCCTCTTTGCCGACGACGCAGCAGTTACTGCCCACTCAGCTGAAGACCTCCAACGGCTCATAACCCGCTTCAGCGAGGCCTCTCAGGCTTTCGGACTCACCATCAGTCTGAAGAAAACACAAGTCATGGGACAAGGAGTGGACTCCCCACCTGACATCGGCATCTCTGATTCCAAACTGGAAGTTGTTCACGACTTCGTGTACCTGGGCTCCACAATCTCTGACTCCCTCTCTCTTGATACGGAGCTAAACAAACGCATCGGTAAGGCATCTACTACCATGTCCAAACTGACAAAGAGAGTGTGGGCCAACAATAGGCTGACTGAGTATACTAAGATGCAGGTTTACAGATCCTGTGTCCTGAGCACTCTCCTTTATGGCAGTGAGTCTTGGACACTCCGTGCCCGTCAGGAACGACGGCTGAATGCCTACCACATGCGCTGCCTTAGACACATCTTGGACATCACCTGGCAGGACAAGGTGACAAACAACAACGTCTTGGGGAGAGCAAGAATCACCAGCATGTACACAATGCTGAAACAGAGACGAATGCGCTGGCTCGGGCACGTTGTGCGAATGGGCGACGGCAGGATCCCCAAGGATCTCCTGTATGGAGAGCTGAGGCAGGGAAAGCGTCCAGTAGGCAAGCCCCAGCTACGGTACAAAGACGTATGCAAAAGGGACCTGAAAGCCATGGACGTCGATCTTGCTATATGGGAGACACTGGCTGCAGACCGTTCAGCCTGGAGGCAGTCTGTTCAACGAGGTGTCTCCAAGTTCGAGGAGTCACTTGCCAAGGAATCGGAGGCAAAGAGACAGAGAAGGAAAGCCGGTAACCAGGAAGACAGACCAGAATCGGACTTCGTTTGTGCTCGGTGTGGGATGGACTGCCACTCTCGGATTGGCCTCATCAGTCACACCAGACGCTGCACCAGGATTGACAACTAGGGCGCAACTCCATAGTCTCCCGAGACTGAAGGATGCCTACTATATATATATATATATATATATATATATATATATATATATATATATATATATATATATATATATATATATATATATATATATATATATATATATATATATATATATATATATATACATATATATATATATATATATATATATATATATATATATATATATATATATACATATATATATATATATATATATATATATATATATATATATATATATATATATATATATATATGTATATATATATGTATATATATATATATATATATATATATATATATATATATATATGTATATATATATATATATATATATATATATATATATATATATATATATATATATATATATATATATATATATATTATATAATACATTTATTTATGACTGACCTTATGAATCTTATATTCCATATCATTGAAGACACGTAATATGGTTGTTTTGCTTTCTTCAGGAGTGAAGACTTTCCTTGAGTGTGAGAATACATCTCTTGGTGATGAAGACAGCGCATTGACTGACATATTCACAGTATTTTCTGTAGTAAGGCGAAGGTGTTTTGAGAGAAGATTAAATACCACCTTGTAAAGTTGTAATGGTACTGTCCACTGGAGTGTAGTTAGTAGCAAAAAAATTGTTATTTGAACCACTTCAAATGCTGAATTCAAATGAAAAGTATATATACTTGAAGTAAGCATTGGTATTCCAATTGCAAAGAATACGATAACTATAAACAAAGGCTTTCGCCCATGTCGCTCACTCTCGCTGACCATTGTTGAAACTTCTTCCAAAACTTCAACAAGTTTCTTGCTGTTTCCCCAGAGAAAAAACATGAATATAGTTGCTGACACGTTAATTGATGTCAGGGCTGTAACAAAAATCATACGTTTTATTTCTGCAAAGTTAACCTTAACATAAAATGTCTTGTTAAACATGCAGGTTGTGGAAAACATCAGTGATTGCGTGAAGACTCCCCAGAGGAAGAGCTGAAGACTGAACTTGTATGAGCAGCGAGTCTGGTTCTGGAACACTGTGTATGGAAATATTCCAAGTACCTGGAGACCGATCACCAGTACATGCCAAGGCCACGACCCAGCGCTGGCTTGTGCTTGTGGCGACATAGATTTTGAATATGTAATACAATATTTTATTGATTCTGTAGCACAGTTTTTCTTCAGAAGACCTTCATATAATAATGTATTGGAATAATCGACTCATAGTTTTACCAGCAACTTGTTAATCTAAGTTGTAGTGTAATGGACGGCCTGCTGCTCCCAGAGTTCGTGTAATGGACGGCCAGCTGCTCCCAGAGTTTGTGTGGTGGACGGCCTGCTGCTCCCAGAGTTTGTGTGGTGGACGGCCAGCTGCTCCCAGAGTTTGTGTGGTGGACGGCCAGCTGCTCCCAGAGTTTGTGTGGTGGACGGCCTGCTGCTCCCAGAGTTCGTGTAATGGACGGCCAGCTGCTCCCAGAGTTTGTGTGGTGGACGGCCAGCTGCTCCCAGAGTTTGTGTGGTGGACGGCCTGCTGCTCCCAGAGTTTGTGTGGTGGACGGCCAGCTGCTCCCAGAGTTTGTGTGGTGGACGGCCTGCTGCTCCCAGAGTTTGTGTGGTGGACGGCCTGCTGAATCCAGAGTTCGTGTAATGGACGGCCTGCTGCTTCCAGAGTTCGTGTAATGGACGGCCTGCTGCTCCCAGAGTTTGTGTGGTGGACGGCCTGCTGCTTCCAGAGTTCGTGTAATGGACGGCCTGCTGCTCCCAGAGTTCGTGTAATGGACGGCCTGCTGCTTCCAGAGTTTGTGTGGTGGACGGCCTGCTGCTTCCAGAGTTTGTGTGGTGGACGGCCTGCTGCTCCCAGAGTTTGTGTGGTGGACGGCCTGCTGCTTCCAGAGTTTGTGTGGTGGACGGCCTGCTGCTCCCAGAGTTTGTGTGGTGGACGGCCTGCTGCTTCCAGAGTTCGTGTAATGGACGGCCAGCTGCTCCCAGAGTTCGTTTGTGTGGTGGACGGGCTGCTGCTCCCAGAGTGCGTGTGGTGGACGGCCTGCTGCTCTCAGAGTGCGTGTAATGGACGGCCAGCTGCTCCCAGAGTTCGTGTAATGGACGGCCAGCTGCTCCCAGAGTTTGTGTGGAGGACGGCCAGCTGCTCCCAGAGTTCGTTTGTGTGGTGGACGGCCTGCTGCTCCCAGAGTGCGTGTGGTGGACGGCCTGCTGCTCTCAGAGTGCGTGTGGTGGACGGCCTGCTGCTCCCAGAGTTCGTTTGTGTGGTGGACGGCCTGCTGCTCCCACAGTTCGTTTGTGTGGTGGACGGCCAGCTGCTCCCAGAGTTTGTGTGGAGGACGGCCAGCTGCTCCCAGAGTTCGTTTGTGTGGTGGACGGCCTGCTGCTCCCAGAGTGCGAGTGGTGGACGGCCTGCTGCTCTCAGAGTGCGTGTGGTGGACGGACTGCTGCTCCCAGAGTTCGTTTGTGTGGTGGACGGCCTGCTGCTCCCAGAGTTCGTTTGTGTGGTGGACGGCCAGCTGCTCCCAGAGTTCGTTTGTGTGGTGGACGGCCTGCTGCTCCCAGAGTGCGTGTGGTGGACGGCCTGCTGCTCTCAGAGTGGGTGTGGTGGACGGCCTGCTGCTCCCAGAGTTCGTTTGTGTGGTGGACGGCCTGCTGCTCCCAGAGTTCGTTTGTGTGGTGGACGGCCTGCTGCTCCCAGAGTTCGTTTGTGTGGTGGACGGCCTGCTGCTCCCAGAGTTCGTTTGTGTGGTGGACGGCCTGCTGCTCCCAGAGTTCGTTTGTGTGGTGGACGGCCTGCTGCTCCCAGAGTTCGTTTGTGTGGTGGACGGCCTGCTGCTCCCAGAGTGCGTGTGGTGGACGGCCTGCTGCTCTCAGAGTTTGTGTGGTGGACGGCCTGCTGCTCTCAGAGTTTGTGTGGTGGACGGCCTGCTGCTCCCAGAGTGCGTGTAATGGACGGCCAGCTGCTCCCAGAGTTTGTGTGGTGGACGGCCTGCTGCTCTCAGAGTTTGTGTGGTGGACGGCCTGCTGCTCCCAGAGTTCATGTAATGGACGGCCAGCTGCTCCCAGAGTTTGTGTGGTGGACGGCCTGCTGCTCCCAGAGTTTGTGTGGTGGACGGCCAGCTGCTCCCAGAGTTTGTGTGGTGGACGGCCTGCTGCTCCCAGAGTTTGTGTGGTGGACGGCCTGCTGCTTCCAGAGTTCGTGTAATGGACGGCCTGCTGCTCCCAGAGTTTGTGTGGTGGACGGCCTGCTGCTCCCAGAGTTTGTGTGGTGGACGGCCTGCTGCTCCCAGAGTTTGTGTGGTGGACGGCCTGCTGCTTCCAGAGTTCGTGTAATGGACGGCCAGCTGCTCCCAGAGTTTGTGTGGTGGACGGCCTGCTGCTCCCAGAGTTTGTGTGGTGGACGGCCTGCTGCTTCCAGTGTTCGAGTAATGGACGGCCTGCTGCTCCCAGATTTTGTGTGGTGGACGGCCTGCTACTTCCAGAGTTCGTGTAATGGACGGCCTGCTGCTCCCAGAGTTCGTGTAATTGACGGCCTGCTGCTTCCAGAGTTTGTGTGGTGGACGGCCTGCTGCTCCCAGAGTTTGTGTGGTGGACGGCCTGCTGCTCCCAGAGTTTGTGTGGTGGACGGCCTGCTGCTTCCAGTGTTCGAGTAATGGACGGCCTGCTGCTCTCAGAGTTTGTGTGGTGGACGGCCTGCTGCTCCCAGAGTTTGTGTGGTGGACGGCCTGCTGCTTCCAGAGTTCGTGTAATGGACGGCCAGCTGCTCCCAGAGTTTGTGTGGTGGACGGCCTGCTGCTCCCAGAGTTTGTGTGGTGGACGGCCTGCTGCTTCCAGAGTTCGAGTAATGGACGGCCAGCTGCTCCCAGAGTTTGTGTGGTGGACGGCCTGCTGCTTCCAGAGTTCGTGTAATGGACGGCCTGCTGCTCCCAGAGTTCGTGTAATGGACGGCCTGCTGCTTCCAGAGTTTGTGTGGTGGACGGCCTGCTGCTTCCAGAGTTTGTGTGGTGGACGGCCTGCTGCTCCCAGAGTTTGTGTGGTGGACGGCCTGCTGCTTCCAGAGTTCGTGTAATGGACGGCCAGCTGCTCCCAGAGTTCGTTTGTGTGGTGGACGGGCTGCTGCTCCCAGAGTGCGTGTGGTGGACGGCCTGCTGCTCTCAGAGTGCGTGTAATGGACGGCCAGCTGCTCCCAGAGTTTGTGTAATGGACGGCCAGCTGCTCCCAGAGTTTGTGTGGAGGACGGCCAGCTGCTCCCAGAGTTCGTTTGTGTGGTGGACGGCCTGCTGCTCCCAGAGTGCGTGTGGTGGACGGCCTGCTACTCTCAGAGTGCGTGTGGTGGACGGCCTGCTGCTCCCAGAGTTCGTTTGTGTGGTGGACGGCCTGCTGCTCCCACAGTTCGTTTGTGTGGTGGACGGCCAGCTGCTCCCAGAGTTTGTGTGGAGGACGGCCAGCTGCTCCCAGAGTTCGTTTGTGTGGTGGACGGCCTGCTGCTCCCAGAGTGCGTGTGGTGGACGGCCTGCTGGTCTCAGAGTGCGTGTGGTGGACGGCCTGCTGCTCCCAGAGTTCGTTTGTGTGGTGGACGGCCTGCTGCTCTCAGAGTTCGTTTGTGTGGTGGACGGCCAGCTGCTCCCAGAGTTCGTTTGTGTGGTGGACGGCCTGCTGCTCCCAGAGTGCGTGTGGTGGACGGCCTGCTGCTCTCATAGTGCGTGTGGTGGACGGCCTGCTGCTCCCAGAGTGCGTGTGGTGGACGGCCTGCTGCTCTCAGAGTGCGTGTGGTGGACGGCCTGCTGCTCCCAGAGTTCGTTTGTGTGGTGGACGGCCTGCTGCTCCCAGAGTTCGTTTGTGTGGTGGACGGCCTGCTGCTCCCAGAGTTTGTTTGTGTGGTGGACGGCCTGCTGGTCCCAGAGTTCGTTTGTGTGGTGGACGGCCTGCTGCTCCCAGAGTTCGTTTGTGTGGTGGACGGCCAGCTGCTCCCAGAGTTCGTTTGTGTGGTGGACGGCCTGCTGCTCCCAGAGTGCGTGTGGTGGACGGCCTGCTGCTCTCAGAGTTTGTGTGGTGGACGGCCTGCTGCTCTCAGAGTTTGTGTGGTGGACGGCCTGCTGCTCCCAGAGTGCGTGTTGTGGACGGCCTGCTGCTCCCAGACTTTGTGTGGTGGACGGCCTGCTGCTCCCAGAGTTTATGTGGTGGACGGCCTGCTGCTCCCAGAGTTTGTGTGGTGGACGGCCTGCTGCTCCCAGAGTTCGTTTGTGTGGTGGACGGCCTGCTGCTCCCAGAGTTCGTTTGTGTGGTGGACGGCCTGCTGCTCCCAGAGTGCGTGTGGTGGACGGCCTGCTGCTCCCAGAGTTTGTGTGGTGGACGGCCTGCTGCTCCCAGAGTTTGTGTGGTGGACGGCCTGCTGCTCCCAGAGTTTGTGTGGTGGACGGCCTGCTGCTTCCAGAGTTCGTGTAATGGACGGCCAGCTGCTCCCAGAGTTTGTGTGGTGGACGGCCTGCTGCTCCCAGAGTTTGTGTGGTGGACGGCCTGCTGCTTCCAGTGTTCGAGTAATGGACGGCCTGCTGCTCCCAGAGTTTGTGTGGTGGACGGCCTGCTACTTCCACAGTTCGTGTAATGGACGGCCTGCTGCTCCCAGAGTTCGTGTAATGGACGGCCTGCTGCTTCCAGAGTTTGTGTGGTGGACGGCCTGCTGCTCCCAGAGTTTGTGTGGTGGACGGCCTGCTGCTCCCAGAGTTTGTGTGGTGGACGGCCTGCTGCTTCCAGTGTTCGAGTAATGGACGGCCTGCTGCTCTCAGAGTTTGTGTGGTGGACGGCCTGCTGCTCCCAGAGTTTGTGTGGTGGACGGCCTGCTGCTTCCAGAGTTCGTGTAATGGACGGCCAGCTGCTCCCAGAGTTTGTGTGGTGGACGGCCTGCTGCTCCCAGAGTTTGTGTGGTGAACGGCCTGCTGCTTCCAGAGTTCGAGTAATGGACGGCCAGCTGCTCCCAGAGTTTGTGTGGTGGACGGCCTGCTGCTTCCAGAGTTCGTGTAATGGACGGCCTGCTGCTCCCAGAGTTCGTGTAATGGACGGCCTGCTGCTTCCAGAGTTTGTGTGGTGGACGGCCTGCTGCTTCCAGAGTTTGTGTGGTGGACGGCCTGCTGCTCCCAGAGTTTGTGTGGTGGACGGCCTGCTGCTTCCAGAGTTCGTGTAATGGACGGCCAGCTGCTCCCAGAGTTCGTTTGTGTGGTGGACGGGCTGCTGCTCCCAGAGTGCGTGTGGTGGACGGCCTGCTGCTCTCAGAGTGCGTGTAATGGACGGCCAGCTGCTCCCAGAGTTTGTGTAATGGACGGCCAGCTGCTCCCAGAGTTTGTGTGGAGGACGGCCAGCTGCTCCCAGAGTTCGTTTGTGTGGTGGACGGCCTGCTGCTCCCAGAGTGCGTGTGGTGGACGGCCTGCTACTCTCAGAGTGCGTGTGGTGGACGGCCTGCTGCTCCCAGAGTTCGTTTGTGTGGTGGACGGTCTGCTGCTCCCACAGTTCGTTTGTGTGGTGGACGGCCAGCTGCTCCCAGAGTTTGTGTGGAGGACGGCCAGCTGCTCCCAGAGTTCGTTTGTGTGGTGGACGGCCTGCTGCTCCCAGAGTGCGTGTGGTGGACGGCCTGCTGGTCTCAGAGTGCGTGTGGTGGACGGCCTGCTGCTCCCAGAGTTCGTTTGTGTGGTGGACGGCCTGCTGCTCTCAGAGTTCGTTTGTGTGGTGGACGGCCAGCTGCTCCCAGAGTTCGTTTGTGTGGTGGACGGCCTGCTGCTCCCAGAGTGCGTGTGGTGGACGGCCTGCTGCTCTCAGAGTGCGTGTGGTGGACGGCCTGCTGCTCCCAGAGTGCGTGTGGTGGACGGCCTGCTGCTCTCAGAGTGCGTGTGGTGGACGGCCTGCTGCTCCCAGAGTTCGTTTGTGTGGTGGACGGCCTGCTGCTCCCAGAGTTCGTTTGTGTGGTGGACGGCCTGCTGCTCCCAGAGTTTGTTTGTGTGGTGGACGGCCTGCTGCTCCCAGAGTTCGTTTGTGTGGTGGACGGCCTGCTGCTCCCAGAGTTCGTTTGTGTGGTGGACGGCCAGCTGCTCCCAGAGTTCGTTTGTGTGGTGGACGGCCTGCTGCTCCCAGAGTGCGTGTGGTGGACGGCCTGCTGCTCTCAGAGTTTGTGTGGTGGACGGCCTGCTGCTCTCAGAGTTTGTGTGGTGGACGGCCTGCTGCTCCCAGAGTGCGTGTTGTGGACGGCCTGCTGCTCCCAGAGTTTGTGTGGTGGACGGCCTGCTGCTCCCAGAGTTTATGTGGTGGACGGCCTGCTGCTCCCAGAGTTTGTGTGGTGGACGGCCTGCTGCTCCCAGAGTTCGTTTGTGTGGTGGACGGCCTGCTGCTCCCAGAGTTCGTTTGTGTGGTGGACGGCCTGCTGCTCCCAGAGTGCGTGTGGTGGACGGCCTGCTGCTCCCAGAGTGCGTGTGGTGGACGGCCTGCTGCTCACAGAGTGCGTGTGGTGGACGGCCTGCTGCTCCCAGAGTGCGTGTGGTGGACGGCCTGCTGCTCACAGAGTGCGTGTAATGGACGACCTCCTACTCTCAGAGGGCGTCACAAACTAAACTGAAGACTCGGATAGAAGATAATGTTGACTGGCTTCTTGTGTTGCCCAGAAGCTCTATCATCTGATGGGCATTTATCCAATGCATCTTTAAAAAGGCAAACATATGCACATTTTATAATGATGTTGCATCCATTATGTTACTGACAGTGATGGGTTACGCGAGCAAATCAAATGAAATGATTACAATATACCACAGAACGCACGTTATTATTGATATTTGCCACTGTCAAGCGATAATATGACCGAGGCATTGGTGAACAGTTTCATACAGCAGACTGCATCGCGGAAAGAATTAACGGTGATCTTGAAAGCTAGACGATTATGATGGTGTAGGGACTCATGAATAAGGTGCAAAGGAAACCAACGTGGACGTCCATACTCTTGCTGACCTCCGGTATTAACCTGCACAAGAATATTGTCTGTTGCAACACCTCCCCCCCCCCCAAATATGAGATAAGATAGTTACAATCTCCACACACAGTATTGTAAGGACAATCTCCACAAAGTGAATAATGAAAACAATTACCATACTGTGTACTAAGGATAGCAATCTTTACATCATGTTATATAAAAACAATATATTTTGAGTTATAGAAACAATGCCATTTACAGCCCACTGGATGACAGCTTCACAATATTTTAATTTGTAAGCTTTAGGTGTATCTTGAGGTTCTTGAGGTTATCTTGAGATGATTTCGGTTTTTTTTAGTGTCCCCGCGGCCCGGTCCTCGACCAGACCTTCACCCCTAGGAAGCAGCCCGTGACAGCTGACTAACACCCAAGTACCTATTTTACTGCTAGGTAACAGGGGCATAGGGTGAAAGAAACTTGTTTCTTTCTTTGCCCATTGTTTCTCTCCGGCGCCCGGGATTGAACCCGGGACCACAGGATCACAAGTCCAGTGTGCTGTCCGCTCGGCCGACCGGCTCCTTATTATTATTAACTGATTATTTGATTAACTGACCGACTGATTATTATTAATCACAAAGTTTGGTAAATTCTATCTCAAAGTTTGTTAAATTACGTTGAGCATCGTCGATACGTCCTCCAAAACCATAACAAAATTTTTGTTGAAAATGCATAGAGAGAGCACAAGGCTTGTCAGTGCCAAACTAATTAACATTTGCGAATAAAAAAAATATTGAACTCCCTGCATCGTAAGAATCTCGTGCAACATGCATTAATTTATCATTAAAAAAGGTTGAAGCGAAGATTATTATTTGCACGAAGACTGCCCAGAGGCAGAGCTTAAGGTTGAACTTGCAGGAGCAGCGAATCTCGTTCTGGGACACTGTGTTAGGAAATATTTCAAGTACCTGAAGGCTGATCACCAGTACACGCCATGGCCACGACCCAGCGCCCGCTGTTGCTTGTGGAGACAAATTTCTTGAGTATATTGATCTTTTGCTGCAATGTTTAGTTTTCTACAAAGTCAGCGTTAAATTTATTGTAGATTATTCAAATGAATTTAAGTTGCATTATCAACCAGGTAGTCTTGTTAAATGCATGTGATGGTTTGTCTGCTGCTCTCATTGTGAGTGTAGTGGCTTGCCTACAGCTCTCATTGTGCGTGTGGGGACTTACCTGCTGCTCTTAGAGTGCATATGGTGAACAGCCTGCTGCGCTCTCAGCTTGTCTCCAAATGAAAATGTAAGAAGTTTTACTACTTTACGAGTAGCTGAATCAAACCAACAACAACACCTCTCTCCACCCATTTCGGGCTATTCATGCCTGTACTACCTCTTGGGGGGCTTAATCTTCATCAGTCAATCCTCTCTCCAGATGAAGAATCGGACACATTATTGAACTTTGTGCATCTATATCCGCCACCACGATAATGTTATTTAATAAGACTAAAACCAGTGAGCTAAAACAGAAGCGGAAAAGAAATGAGAGAAAAGGAGGAAACCTCCACCTCCTCATAATAGCCGTGCTACGTGGACATCTTGTTCTAAGTAGCTAAATCTAAAACAACAACTACTGTTTCCTTTAAGGCCTATTCATGTCCATGCCACTACTTGAGTGGCTCAATCATCATCAATCAATCAATCTCCTGTCTCAAAAGCCATCTACAACAAAGAGTTGCAGAGGGTTCACCCTCCTGAAAATGATATCTTCAGTGCCACCAAGTTAGACAGGTTAAATATCCCGAAAGGAAGCTGCAGGAAAATAGCAGTTTGGTTATATAGACTACGTCTGGTTAACAGATGCAACTGGGGAATTGGTGAACCCAGAGATTGAGAACGCATCTTCTGCCAAAAAATCACAGAAATGCCACTATATCACTATGTAACCCATCCTCCGAATTGACAGTATGGTTTAATACTAGGTGTAATAAGTACAATTCCAGACTGCTAAGAATACTACATAATTACACTTACTTGAGCCGTTACATTTACCTCCCCATATCTTTTCTTCATTTTCTGTTAAAACACTCAGAATTTTAATAGTGTGTCCAGGTCAATAGTGTGTCCGATTAATTAGCTGTTGATAGCTGGTGTTGACTTCTTGATGTCTATGTGTATACACATCAAGAAGTCAACACCAGCAATCAAGAGCCAATTAATGCACAACTACATTCTACCCACTTCAAGACTCCGCTCCAATACAGAAGCATAAACAAATATGGGCCAATAGGCCCTTTGCAGTTACTTACATTCTTACCTTCAATTTACCCAATTAATACCCATTGTTTCGTGTTCTGTCCTGTGTTGAAAGTTTTGTTCACCTCATCCAAAACTGTTGTAACATATCACCTCAACCAAAATGCGGGTATAAAATGAAAGCTGTTTATATCATTGTAAGAACTCTGTTTAGTGTTTGCAGGTTATAGTTGTAAGTGTGTAAACTAAACGTCTTTGAAAATGTAATAAGTTATTATGAAACGCGTTCAAGTAACACGTCAGACTAGAAATAAAAATGAATTTTGATTGGCTGTTGATTGCTGGTGTTGACTTCTTGATGTGTAGTGCCTTGCAAACGTCAAGCCGCCTGCTATCGCTGTATCTATCGATGATTTCTGTGTTGTTTACTAGGATTTCTCTGGCGATGGTTTGGTTGTGGGAAGAGATTACATGTTCCTTAATGGAGCCCTGTTGCTTATGCATCGTTAAACGCCTAGAAAGAGATGTTGTTGTCTTGCCTATATACTGGGTTTTTTGGAGCTAACAGTCCCCAAGAGGGCATTTGAAGGCATAGACGACGTTAGTCTCTTTTAAAGCGTTCTGTTTTGTGTCTGGAGAGTTTCTCATGAGTAGGCTGGCCGTTTTTCTGGTTTTATAGTAAATCGTCAGTTGTATCCTCTGATTTTTGTCTGTAGGGATAACGTTTCTATTAACAATATCTTTCAGGACCCTTTCCTCCGTTTTATGAGCTGTGGAAAAGAAGTTCCTGTAAAATAGTCTAATAGGGGGTATAGGTGTTGTGTTAGTTGTCTCTTCAGAGGTTGCATGGCGTTTCACTTTCCTTCTTATGATATCTTCGACGAAACCATTGGAGAAGCCGTTGTTGACTAGGACCTGCCTTACCCTACAGATTTCTTCGTCGACTTGCTTCCATTCTGAGCTGGCTGAGAAGCAATTAGTTCATTCTGAGCTAAGACTCAGATGAACTAATTGACCTAAAAAGACACCTAGAGAGAGAGTCAGTACTCCGATTTACACATGAAAATAGTGAAAATAACAGTCTGCCATTCTTGGATGTACTAATAACAAAAACAGGAACCTCTTTAAGCACCAACGTATATACCAAGCCCACCAACATAGGATTATGCCTGAACGGTAGAAGTGAGTGCCCCCAAAGATACAAAGCCAGTGTTCTCAATGCTTATATTCGTCGAGCGCTTACCCACTGCTCTGAATGGAGCAACGTGAGTAGAGAGTTTGAAAGAGTAACTCAGGTATTGGTGAACAACGGATATAGCAACGCGGAAATAAACGCTGCTATAAGAATACACTTGGACCGTTGGTATAATTCAGAACCTAGAACAGAAACCACAACACCCCCAATAAAATTATATTACAAATCAACCATGCACAGTGAACATATAAAAGAGGAAAGAATAATGAAAGAAATAATCCGTAAAGGAGTAAAAAGCACTACTCCTAACCAAAACATAAACCTGATAATATTCTACAAAACCAAGAAGACTTCCGAACTCCTTATCAAAAACAGCCCGAAGCCGACGGAGAACCCTCTACAGCAGTCAAGCGTTGTATACATGTACACTTGCCCCCACGAAGGATGTAACCTTCAATGTAAGTACATAGGTGTGACGTCGACCAAGCTGACGAGGCATTTGACATGCCATCTTCAATCTGGTGCCCCTAGGAATCACATGAGACAAGCCCATGACATTACTCTAACAAGAGAAATGTTGAACAAGAATACTTGCATAATAGACAAAACCCAAGATTCAAGAAGATTACAAATTCTTGAGGCAATTCACATAAGAATAGAGCGACCTACCATGAACACCCAAATCACGGAACTATTTACTCTACCCACCATGAGAGTAAGGACAAGACAAGAACATATCGATGCCAACACAGAAGACAATGTCCAACATAACAGGCCAATTACACTGGATTAATCTTTGTGTTTAGATAGGAGATGCCTCGTATGGGCCAATAAGCCTTCTGCAGCCCCTATGTTTATCCCTTATGTATCCCCCCATGTTTTTCACCTTCATTGTATTATCACCTGACCTAATGCGGGTATAAAATCAACTAGTATTGTAAGATCTGTTCACTTGAGAATGAACCATGGAGGTTCGAAACGTCGTGCCAATTATACAAATAAGTGTAATACACTCTATAGTAAATCACTTCTTTTCTTCACCTTAAAAGTACGAAAATGAGTTTTGGAGAACTCCTATTCCAATTAAGCCCTGATGCTAAGAAAATAGTTAGAGGGATAGAAGCCCTAAACCAGAAAATAATAAATACAGAATATGCGGTCATATTCAATGAAACATATATATATATATATATATATATATATATATATATATATATATATATATATATATATATATATATATATATATATATATATATATATATATATATATATACATAAATAAACCTGAATAAATATTTGTATTTGTATACTATAGTAGTAGGCATCCTTCAGTCTCGGGAGACTATGGAGTTGCGCCCTAGTTGTCAATCCTGGTGCAGCGTCTGGTGTGACTGATGAGGCCAATCCGAGAGAGGCAGTCCATCCCACACCGAGCACAAACGAAGTCCGATTCTGGTCTGTCTTCCTGGCTACCGGCTTTCCTTCTCTGTCTCTTTGCCTCCGATTCCTTGGCAAGTGACTCCTCGAACTTGGAGAGACCTCTTTGAACAGACTGCCTCCAGGCTGAACGGTCTGCAGCCAGTGTCTCCCATATAGCAAGATCGACGTCCATGGCTTTCAGGTCCCTTTTGCATACGTCTTTGTACCGTTGCTGGGGCTTGCCTGCTGGACGCTTTCCCTGCCTCAGCTCTCCGTACAGGAGATCCTTGGGGATCCTGCCGTCGCCCATTCGCACAACGTGCCAGAGCCAGCGCATTCGTCTCTGTTTCAGCATTGTGTACATGCTGGTGATTCTTGTTCTCCCCAAGACGTTGTTGTTTGTCACCTTGTCCTGCCAGGTGATGTCCAAGATGTGTCTAAGGCAGCGCATGTGGTAGGCATTCAGCTGTCTTTCCTGACGGGCGCGGAGTGTCCAAGACTCACTGCCATAAAGGAGAGTGCTCAGGACACAGGATCTGTAAACCTGAATCTTAGTATACTCAGTAAGCCTATTGTTGGCCCACACTCTCTTTGTCAGTTTGGACATGGTAGTAGATGCCTTGCCGATGCGTTTGTTTAGCTCCGTATCAAGAGAGAGGGAGTCAGAGATTGTGGAGCCCAGGTACACGAAGTCGTGAACGACTTCCAGTTTGGAATCAGAGATGCCGATGTCAGGTGGGGAGTCCACTCCTTGTCCCATGACTTGTGTTTTCTTCAGACTGATGGTGAGTCCGAAAGCCTGAGAGGCCTCGCTGAAGCGGGTTATGAGCCGTTGGAGGTCTTCAGCTGAGTGGGCAGTGACTGCTGCGTCGTCGGTAAAGAGGAAGTCGCGCAGACACCTCAGCCGAACCTTTGTCTTGGCTCTCAGCCTGGCGAGGTTAAAGAGCTTTCCATCCAACCTGGTCCGGAGGTAAATGCCTTCCGTGACAGATCCGAAGGCGTGCCGCAGCATAACTGCGAAGAAAATCCCGAATAGGGTTGGAGCCAGTACGCAGCCCTGCTTTACTCCACTTCGGATGTCAAAGGCGTCTGATGTTAGGCCATCAAAGACCACGGTGCCCCTCATGTTCTCATGGAAAGATCTGATGATGCTGAGGAGCCTGGGTGGGCATCCGATCTTGGGGAGGATCTTGAACAGGCCATCCCTGCTGACGAGGTCGAAGGCCTTCTTCAGATCTATGAAGGCTACAAAGAGTGGCTGCTTCTGTTCCCTGCATTTCTCCTGCAGTTGTCTGAAGGAAAAAACCATGTCGATGGTGGACCTGCCAGCTCTGAATCCGCATTGTGATTCTGGATAGACTCTCTCTGCAAGTACTTGGAGCCTCTTCAATGCGACTCGAGCAAACAGCTTTCCGACAATACTGAAGAGGGAGATTCCACGGTAGTTGTTGCAGTCGCCCCTGTCACCTTTATTCTTATACAGTGTGACGATGTTGGCATCCCTCATGTCCTGTGGCACCTCTCCTTCTTCCCAGCAGAGGCAGAGAATTTCATGCAGCTCCATGAGCAGGCTACCTTTGCAGCACTTCAAGGTCTCAGCAGGAATGTCATCTTTGCCAGGAGCTTTACCAGAAGCAAGGGAGTCTAGGGCATCGCTGAGTTCTACCAGGGTCGGTTTGCTGTCGAGCTCCATTAACACAGGCAGACACTCAATGGCGCTCAGGGCATCTTCGGTGACCACATTGTCCCTGGCGTATAGCTCAGAGTAGTGCTCGACCCAGCGCTTCAGCTGCATTGTCTGGTCCTGAATCACCTCGCCAGTGGCAGATTTCAGAGGAGCGGTCTTCCTCTGGATTGGGCCGAGGGCCTGCTTGATGCCGTCATACATTCCCCTTACATTGCCTGTATCCGCTGCAGTCTGTATCTGGGAGCAGAGCTGGAGCCAATAGTTGTTGGCACATCGCCTGGCGCGATGTGCTGCACTTTGCAGCGGACGGCCCGAAGGATCTATAAGTTGCGCTGACTTGGGCAGGCTTTGTAGGCTGCCAAGGCGTTTCTCTTCTCTTCGATTACAGGTGTCATCTCTTCCGAGTGAGCCTCGAACCAGTCTGCCGACCTGCTGGTCTTCTTGCCAAAGGTGGAAATGGCAGCGTTGAACACAGCGTCTCTGAAGTGCTCCCATCTTTTACAGGCAGTGACCCCAGCTGGGCCAGGGAGAGCTTCCTCGAGCACGTGTGCAAAATCTTCCACCTTGTCCTGGTTGCGGGTCTTGGTGGTGTCGATGCGAGGGCTGCCCGCCTTTTTCGAGTGATGAATCTTGTTTGGTTGCATCTTGACCCTGCTACATACCAGGGAGTGGTCGGTGTCACAGACAGCGCTCTGGTAGCTACGCGTAATCTTGGCGCTGGGTAGACTTGCACGCCTGGTAAGAATCAGGTCAAGCTGGTGCCAGTGCTTGGATCTGGGGTGTCTCCAAGATACTCGGTGTTGAGGCTTTGTGCCGAAGAACGTGTTGGTGACACAAAGACCATGAAGGCAGCAGAGTTCTAGCAGACGTTGCCCGTTCTCATTCATCCTTCCTATGCCAAATTGACCCAGGCAAGTGGGCCAAATGTTGTGCTCGGCACCCACTCTGGCGTTGAAGTCGCCGAGGATGAACAGTGGCTCCTTTACAGGGATTCTCGCTATGACTCTGTTGAGGTCATCGTAGAATTTTTCCTTTGTCTCTGCTGGAGTAGTCAGGGTTGGTGCATATGCACTAATTACATTGACTGGTCCTGTTTGGGAGTACAGTTGCAGAGACAGAATTCGTTCGGTTTCCCCCATCGGTGGCATAATGTGTCCCAACAGTGCATTCCTGACGGCAAATCCCACACCATGTTCTCTGGTCTCATCTGGAGGTTTTCCTTGCCAGAAGAAAGAGAAGGTCCTCTCTCTCACAGATCCTGATCCTGGGAGCCTGGTCTCTTGGAGAGCAACAATATCCATCTGCAGCTTGCTCAACTCCCTATCGATGATTGCTGTTTTTCGGGCATCATTGATTTCTTGCAGGTCGTCAGAGAAACCTGGTGTCAGTGTCCTGACGTTCCATGTGCCCAGCTTTAGGGCAGTTGATATTTTCTTCTTTGGCTTGGTATTGCTTGGTGCAAAGTTGTCGGGCCGCTTGTCGGTTTTCACCGTAAACCCCACGCACCCAGTGAGGTTAACGGACCGTGACGAGGCAACACCTTATTAGCTGGGGTTTGCCCAGCTTGAGGCGGGCGGTAGCTGCCCAGTGGGGCGCGATGACCCCTCCCACCGTCGGAAGCAACCCCTGGCGTCACACTCTTCGCCAATCGAGCAGAAGACTTAAAACCGGTAGACTGTCGCTTCCCGTGTTGGTTCGACGCTGTGAGGCGAAGCTGGAGTGTCCTCTCCAGGGTGCAAAGCCTGGGTAGGTAGATATGGAGGAGAAGCTGTTACCCATGCAGCAGGTCCCCCCTCTCCACGTTCCTGAAATTATCCAATAGAAAGGCAAATGCCAATACGCATGGTTCCAGCAACGTCGCAGGAGCTGCCAGAACGAGGTCGACGTCAACAACGAACTGCCTTAGGGGCTCCAACTCCGGATTTTTCCTCGAGGTTGACTCCTGAAGCCTTCCCAAAAAAAAGGGTATAGCCGCAAGGCAGCGGAGGTTTAAAATCAGGGTTTTCCTTCCCCTAGATGGGCTGCCTTCCCAGGCTATCGAGTCCCATCTACCCGGAGCAGCTGGTTTTAAGGCGCCAGAGCCACGCCCTCACCCCTTCTCCTATCGGTAAAAGCAGTTCCGCCGGACTTAGACTAAGCCACCCGTGCAGGCCAGGAGTTGGACTTGGTTGTCAGAGGCTATTTGAGACGCATGCCGTATAGGAGCATTTTATAGGTCATGGGAGCTCGTCCCCATTACAACCCCCTGGCTATGACAACCCCTTGGAACCCCTTGGATATATATATATATATATATATATATATATATATATATATATATATATATATATATATATATATATATATATATATATATATATATATATATTAGTATATTTTGGTAGCAGTCTTTCCTGTAGACATAATTTATTAAATATGACCGAAAAAGTAAGATTAATAATTCTAACACGAATTTTTTCAATCTTTCGTACATTATGCTTCACTGTTGGAGGTAAATCAAAAATCACTTCTCCAAAATTCATTTTTATTTCTAGTCTGACGCGACACGGGCGCGTTTCGTAAAACTTATTACATTTTCAAAGACTTCACAAATACACAACTGATTAGAACTTGCGTTTCCCTGATTTTATATCTACATTTGAGTGAGGTGGGAAGGGTGATGTGGCATTACATTTGAGTAAGGTGGGAAGGATGATGTGGCATTAGAGGATATTAATAGGGTATTAAAAGTATCAACACAAGACAGAACACGAAACAATGGATATTGAATAGAAGTGTTTGTAGAAAGCCTATTGGTCCATATTTCTTGATGCTTCTATATTGGAGCGGAGTCTTGAGGTGGGTAGAATATAGTTGTGCAATAATTGGCTGTTGATTGCTGGTGTTGACTTCTTGATGTGTAGTGCCTCGCAAACGTCGAGCCGCCTGCTATCGCTGTATCTATCGATGATTTCTGTGTTGTTTACTAGGATTTCTCTGGCGATGGTTTGGTTATGGGAAGAGATTATATGTTCCTTAATGGAGCCCTGTTGTTTATGCATCGTTAAACGCCTAGAAAGAGATGTTGTTGTCTTGCCTATATACTGGGTTTTTTGGAGCTTACAGTCCCCAAGTGGGCATGCCCACTATATATATATATATATATATATATATATATATATATATATATATATATATGAGACGGAATCGGATTTTTCCCACATGGGAGTACCTCCTGTTTCTACCCTTATTGAAAGGCTTTTTAACCAGCCTCATCTCTCACCCCCCTACTTCAAGGCTCTTTAACAACCTCACCTCTATATATATATATATATATATATATATATATATATATATATATATATATATATATATATATATATATATATATATATATATATATATATATGCACAGACTACCCTATTCCAGTAGCTGAAGTTTATAACTTTTTAGACACTCAACCCACCAGGAGACTCGAACACTGGCCAACAAGGTGGCAGTTGCATGCTGTATCCACTACGCTATACTTCAAAGCCATAAGAGAGGTAGGAATTCTGGGGTATTTAACCAACCAGAAATTCCAATCCTCTCCCAGGCGATGAGATAGTGTGGGACCTCGGATGCTCTTTCATCGGTTCCTGTTATATGGGAAAACTCAGTGCCAAATGCTTAATGCACAGACTACCCTATTCCAGTAGCTGAAGTTTATAACTTTTTAGACACTCAACCCACCAGGAGACTCGAACACTGGCCAACAAGGTGGCAGTTGCATGCTGTATCCACTACGCTATACTTCAAAGCCATAAGAGAGGTAGGAATTCTGGGGTATTTAACCAACCAGAAATTCCAATCCTCTCCCAGGCGATGAGATAGTGTGGGACCTCGGATGCTCTTTCATCGGTTCCTGTTATATGGGAAAACTCAGTGCCAAATGCTTAATGCACAGACTACCCTATTCCAGTAGCTGAAGTTTATAACTTTTTAGACACTCAACCCACCAGGAGACTCGAACACTGGCCAACAAGGTGGCAGTTGCATGCTGTATCCACTACGCTATACTTCAAAGCCATAAGAGAGGTAGGAATTCTGGGGTATTTAACCAACCAGAAATTCCAATCCTCTCCCAGGCGATGAGATAGTGTGGGACCTCGGATGCTCTTTCATCGGTTCCTGTTATATGGGAAAACTCAGTGCCAAATGCTTAATGCACAGACTACCCTATTCCAGTAGCTGAAGTTTATAACTTTTTAGACACTCAACCCACCAGGAGACTCGAACACTGGCCAACAAGGTGGCAGTTGCATGCTGTATCCACTACGCTATACTTCAAAGCCATAAGAGAGGTAGGAATTCTGGGGTATTTAACCAACCAGAAATTCCAATCCTCTCCCAGGCGATGAGATAGTGTGGGACCTCGGATGCTCTTTCATCGGTTCCTGTTATATGGGAAAACTCAGTGCCAAATGCTTAATGCACAGACTACCCTATTCCAGTAGCTGAAGTTTATAACTTTTTAGACACTCAACCCACCAGGAGACTCGAACACTGGCCAACAAGGTGGCAGTTGCATGCTGTATCCACTACGCTATACTTCAAAGCCATAAGAGAGGTAGGAATTCTGGGGTATTTAACCAACCAGAAATTCCAATCCTCTCCCAGGCGATGAGATAGTGTGGGACCTCGGATGCTCTTTCATCGGTTCCTGTTATATGGGAAAACTCAGTGCCAAATGCTTAATGCACAGACTACCCTATTCCAGTAGCTGAAGTTTATAACTTTTTAGACACTCAACCCACCAGGAGACTCGAACACTGGCCAACAAGGTGGCAGTTGCATGCTGTATCCACTACGCTATACTTCAAAGCCATAAGAGAGGTAGGAATTCTGGGGTATTTAACCAACCAGAAATTCCAATCCTCTCCCAGGCGATGAGATAGTGTGGGACCTCGGATGCTCTTTCATCGGTTCCTGTTATATGGGAAAACTCAGTGCCAAATGCTTAATGCACAGACTACCCTATTCCAGTAGCTGAAGTTTATAACTTTTTAGACACTCAACCCACCAGGAGACTCGAACACTGGCCAACAAGGTGGCAGTTGCATGCTGTATCCACTACGCTATACTTCAAAGCCATAAGAGAGGTAGGAATTCTGGGGTATTTAACCAACCAGAAATTCCAATCCTCTCCCAGGCGATGAGATAGTGTGGGACCTCGGATGCTCTTTCATCGGTTCCTGTTATATGGGAAAACTCAGTGCCAAATGCTTAATGCACAGACTACCCTATTCCAGTAGCTGAAGTTTATAACTTTTTAGACACTCAACCCACCAGGAGACTCGAACACTGGCCAACAAGGTGGCAGTTGCATGCTGTATCCACTACGCTATACTTCAAAGCCATAAGAGAGGTAGGAATTCTGGGGTATTTAACCAACCAGAAATTCCAATCCTCTCCCAGGCGATGAGATAGTGTGGGACCTCGGATGCTCTTTCATCGGTTCCTGTTATATGGGAAAACTCAGTGCCAAATGCTTAATGCACAGACTACCCTATTCCAGTAGCTGAAGTTTATAACTTTTTAGACACTCAACCCACCAGGAGACTCGAACACTGGCCAACAAGGTGGCAGTTGCATGCTGTATCCACTACGCTATACTTCAAAGCCATAAGAGAGGTAGGAATTCTGGGGTATTTAACCAACCAGAAATTCCAATCCTCTCCCAGGCGATGAGATAGTGTGGGACCTCGGATGCTCTTTCATCGGTTCCTGTTATATGGGAAAACTCAGTGCCAAATGCTTAATGCACAGACTACCCTATTCCAGTAGCTGAAGTTTATAACTTTTTAGACACTCAACCCACCAGGAGACTCGAACACTGGCCAACAAGGTGGCAGTTGCATGCTGTATCCACTACGCTATACTTCAAAGCCATAAGAGAGGTAGGAATTCTGGGGTATTTAACCAACCAGAAATTCCAATCCTCTCCCAGGCGATGAGATAGTGTGGGACCTCGGATGCTCTTTCATCGGTTCCTGTTATATGGGAAAACTCAGTGCCAAATGCTTAATGCACAGACTACCCTATTCCAGTAGCTGAAAGAGCATCCGAGGTCCCACACTATCTCATCGCCTGGGAGAGGATTGGAATTTCTGGTTGGTTAAATACCCCAGAATTCCTACCTCTCTTATGGCTTTGAAGTATAGCGTAGTGGATACAGCATGCAACTGCCACCTTGTTGGCCAGTGTTCGAGTCTCCTGGTGGGTTGAGTGTCTAAAAAGTTATAAACTTCAGCTACTGGAATAGGGTAGTCTGTGCATTAAGCATTTGGCACTGAGTTTTCCCATATAACAGGAACCGATGAAAGAGCATCCGAGGTCCCACACTATCTCATCGCCTGGGAGAGGATTGGAATTTCTGGTTGGTTAAATACCCCAGAATTCCTACCTCTCTTATGGCTTTGAAGTATAGCGTAGTGGATACAGCATGCAACTGCCACCTTGTTGGCCAGTGTTCGAGTCTCCTGGTGGGTTGAGTGTCTAAAAAGTTATAAACTTCAGCTACTGGAATAGGGTAGTCTGTGCATTAAGCATTTGGCACTGAGTTTTCCCATATAACAGGAACCGATGAAAGAGCATCCGAGGTCCCACACTATCTCATCGCCTGGGAGAGGATTGGAATTTCTGGTTGGTTAAATACCCCAGAATTCCTACCTCTCTTATGGCTTTGAAGTATAGCGTAGTGGATACAGCATGCAACTGCCACCTTGTTGGCCAGTGTTCGAGTCTCCTGGTGGGTTGAGTGTCTAAAAAGTTATAAACTTCAGCTACTGGAATAGGGTAGTCTGTGCATTAAGCATTTGGCACTGAGTTTTCCCATATAACAGGAACCGATGAAAGAGCATCCGAGGTCCCACACTATCTCATCGCCTGGGAGAGGATTGGAATTTCTGGTTGGTTAAATACCCCAGAATTCCTACCTCTCTTATGGCTTTGAAGTATAGCGTAGTGGATACAGCATGCAACTGCCACCTTGTTGGCCAGTGTTCGAGTCTCCTGGTGGGTTGAGTGTCTAAAAAGTTATAAACTTCAGCTACTGGAATAGGGTAGTCTGTGCATTAAGCATTTGGCACTGAGTTTTCCCATATAACAGGAACCGATGAAAGAGCATCCGAGGTCCCACACTATCTCATCGCCTGGGAGAGGATTGGAATTTCTGGTTGGTTAAATACCCCAGAATTCCTACCTCTCTTATGGCTTTGAAGTATAGCGTAGTGGATACAGCATGCAACTGCCACCTTGTTGGCCAGTGTTCGAGTCTCCTGGTGGGTTGAGTGTCTAAAAAGTTATAAACTTCAGCTACTGGAATAGGGTAGTCTGTGCATTAAGCATTTGGCACTGAGTTTTCCCATATAACAGGAACCGATGAAAGAGCATCCGAGGTCCCACACTATCTCATCGCCTGGGAGAGGATTGGAATTTCTGGTTGGTTAAATACCCCAGAATTCCTACCTCTCTTATGGCTTTGAAGTATAGCGTAGTGGATACAGCATGCAACTGCCACCTTGTTGGCCAGTGTTCGAGTCTCCTGGTGGGTTGAGTGTCTAAAAAGTTATAAACTTCAGCTACTGGAATAGGGTAGTCTGTGCATTAAGCATTTGGCACTGAGTTTTCCCATATAACAGGAACCGATGAAAGAGCATCCGAGGTCCCACACTATCTCATCGCCTGGGAGAGGATTGGAATTTCTGGTTGGTTAAATACCCCAGAATTCCTACCTCTCTTATGGCTTTGAAGTATAGCGTAGTGGATACAGCATGCAACTGCCACCTTGTTGGCCAGTGTTCGAGTCTCCTGGTGGGTTGAGTGTCTAAAAAGTTATAAACTTCAGCTACTGGAATAGGGTAGTCTGTGCATTAAGCATTTGGCACTGAGTTTTCCCATATAACAGGAACCGATGAAAGAGCATCCGAGGTCCCACACTATCTCATCGCCTGGGAGAGGATTGGAATTTCTGGTTGGTTAAATACCCCAGAATTCCTACCTCTCTTATGGCTTTGAAGTATAGCGTAGTGGATACAGCATGCAACTGCCACCTTGTTGGCCAGTGTTCGAGTCTCCTGGTGGGTTGAGTGTCTAAAAAGTTATAAACTTCAGCTACTGGAATAGGGTAGTCTGTGCATTAAGCATTTGGCACTGAGTTTTCCCATATAACAGGAACCGATGAAAGAGCATCCGAGGTCCCACACTATCTCATCGCCTGGGAGAGGATTGGAATTTCTGGTTGGTTAAATACCCCAGAATTCCTACCTCTCTTATGGCTTTGAAGTATAGCGTAGTGGATACAGCATGCAACTGCCACCTTGTTGGCCAGTGTTCGAGTCTCCTGGTGGGTTGAGTGTCTAAAAAGTTATAAACTTCAGCTACTGGAATAGGGTAGTCTGTGCATTAAGCATTTGGCACTGAGTTTTCCCATATAACAGGAACCGATGAAAGAGCATCCGAGGTCCCACACTATCTCATCGCCTGGGAGAGGATTGGAATTTCTGGTTGGTTAAATACCCCAGAATTCCTACCTCTCTTATGGCTTTGAAGTATAGCGTAGTGGATACAGCATGCAACTGCCACCTTGTTGGCCAGTGTTCGAGTCTCCTGGTGGGTTGAGTGTCTAAAAAGTTATAAACTTCAGCTACTGGAATAGGGTAGTCTGTGCATTAAGCATTTGGCACTGAGTTTTCCCATATAACAGGAACCGATGAAAGAGCATCCGAGGTCCCACACTATCTCATCGCCTGGGAGAGGATTGGAATTTCTGGTTGGTTAAATACCCCAGAATTCCTACCTCTCTTATGGCTTTGAAGTATAGCGTAGTGGATACAGCATGCAACTGCCACCTTGTTGGCCAGTGTTCGAGTCTCCTGGTGGGTTGAGTGTCTAAAAAGTTATAAACTTCAGCTACTGGAATAGGGTAGTCTGTGCATTAAGCATTTGGCACTGAGTTTTCCCATATAACAGGAACCGATGAAAGAGCATCCGAGGTCCCACACTATCTCATCGCCTGGGAGAGGATTGGAATTTCTGGTTGGTTAAATACCCCAGAATTCCTACCTCTCTTATGGCTTTGAAGTATAGCGTAGTGGATACAGCATGCAACTGCCACCTTGTTGGCCAGTGTTCGAGTCTCCTGGTGGGTTGAGTGTCTAAAAAGTTATAAACTTCAGCTACTGGAATAGGGTAGTCTGTGCATTAAGCATTTGGCACTGAGTTTTCCCATATAACAGGAACCGATGAAAGAGCATCCGAGGTCCCACACTATCTCATCGCCTGGGAGAGGATTGGAATTTCTGGTTGGTTAAATACCCCAGAATTCCTACCTCTCTTATGGCTTTGAAGTATAGCGTAGTGGATACAGCATGCAACTGCCACCTTGTTGGCCAGTGTTCGAGTCTCCTGGTGGGTTGAGTGTCTAAAAAGTTATAAACTTCAGCTACTGGAATAGGGTAGTCTGTGCATTAAGCATTTGGCACTGAGTTTTCCCATATAACAGGAACCGATGAAAGAGCATCCGAGGTCCCACACTATCTCATCGCCTGGGAGAGGATTGGAATTTCTGGTTGGTTAAATACCCCAGAATTCCTACCTCTCTTATGGCTTTGAAGTATAGCGTAGTGGATACAGCATGCAACTGCCACCTTGTTGGCCAGTGTTCGAGTCTCCTGGTGGGTTGAGTGTCTAAAAAGTTATAAACTTCAGCTACTGGAATAGGGTAGTCTGTGCATTAAGCATTTGGCACTGAGTTTTCCCATATAACAGGAACCGATGAAAGAGCATCCGAGGTCCCACACTATCTCATCGCCTGGGAGAGGATTGGAATTTCTGGTTGGTTAAATACCCCAGAATTCCTACCTCTCTTATGGCTTTGAAGTATAGCGTAGTGGATACAGCATGCAACTGCCACCTTGTTGGCCAGTGTTCGAGTCTCCTGGTGGGTTGAGTGTCTAAAAAGTTATAAACTTCAGCTACTGGAATAGGGTAGTCTGTGCATTAAGCATTTGGCACTGAGTTTTCCCATATAACAGGAACCGATGAAAGAGCATCCGAGGTCCCACACTATCTCATCGCCTGGGAGAGGATTGGAATTTCTGGTTGGTTAAATACCCCAGAATTCCTACCTCTCTTATGGCTTTGAAGTATAGCGTAGTGGATACAGCATGCAACTGCCACCTTGTTGGCCAGTGTTCGAGTCTCTTGGTGGGTTGAGTGTCTAAAAAGTTATAAACTTCAGCTACTGGAATAGGGTAGTCTGTGCATTAAGCATTTGGCACTGAGTTTTCCCATATAACAGGAACCGATGAAAGAGCATCCGAGGTCCCACACTATCTCATCGCCTGGGAGAGGATTGGAATTTCTGGTTGGTTAAATACCCCAGAATTCCTACCTCTCTTATGGCTTTGAAGTATAGCGTAGTGGATACAGCATGCAACTGCCACCTTGTTGGCCAGTGTTCGAGTCTCCTGGTGGGTTGAGTGTCTAAAAAGTTATAAACTTCAGCTACTGGAATAGGGTAGTCTGTGCATTAAGCATTTGGCACTGAGTTTTCCCATATAACAGGAACCGATGAAAGAGCATCCGAGGTCCCACACTATCTCATCGCCTGGGAGAGGATTGGAATTTCTGGTTGGTTAAATACCCCAGAATTCCTACCTCTCTTATGGCTTTGAAGTATAGCGTAGTGGATACAGCATGCAACTGCCACCTTGTTGGCCAGTGTTCGAGTCTCCTGGTGGGTTGAGTGTCTAAAAAGTTATAAACTTCAGCTACTGGAATAGGGTAGTCTGTGCATTAAGCATTTGGCACTGAGTTTTCCCATATAACAGGAACCGATGAAAGAGCATCCGAGGTCCCACACTATCTCATCGCCTGGGAGAGGATTGGAATTTCTGGTTGGTTAAATACCCCAGAATTCCTACCTCTCTTATGGCTTTGAAGTATAGCGTAGTGGATACAGCATGCAACTGCCACCTTGTTGGCCAGTGTTCGAGTCTCCTGGTGGGTTGAGTGTCTAAAAAGTTATAAACTTCAGCTACTGGAATAGGGTAGTCTGTGCATTAAGCATTTGGCACTGAGTTTTCCCATATAACAGGAACCGATGAAAGAGCATCCGAGGTCCCACACTATCTCATCGCCTGGGAGAGGATTGGAATTTCTGGTTGGTTAAATACCCCAGAATTCCTACCTCTCTTATGGCTTTGAAGTATAGCGTAGTGGATACAGCATGCAACTGCCACCTTGTTGGCCAGTGTTCGAGTCTCCTGGTGGGTTGAGTGTCTAAAAAGTTATAAACTTCAGCTACTGGAATAGGGTAGTCTGTGCATTAAGCATTTGGCACTGAGTTTTCCCATATAACAGGAACCGATGAAAGAGCATCCGAGGTCCCACACTATCTCATCGCCTGGGAGAGGATTGGAATTTCTGGTTGGTTAAATACCCCAGAATTCCTACCTCTCTTATGGCTTTGAAGTATAGCGTAGTGGATACAGCATGCAACTGCCACCTTGTTGGCCAGTGTTCGAGTCTCCTGGTGGGTTGAGTGTCTAAAAAGTTATATATATATATATATATATATCATAAGAAGGAAAGTGAAACGCCATGCAACCTCTGAAGAGACAACTAACACAACACCTATACCCCCTATTAGACTATTTTACAGGAACTTCTTTTCCACAGCCCATAAAACGGAGGAAAGAGTCCTGAAAGATATTGTTAGTAGAAACGTTATCCCTACAGACAAAAATCAGAAGAAACAACTGACAATTTACTATAAAACCAAAAAAACGGCCAGCCTACTCATGAGAAACTCTCCAGACACAAAGCAGAATGCTTTAAAAGAGACCAACGTCATCTATGCCTTCAAATGCCCTCTTGGGGACTGTAAGCCTCAAAAAATTCAGTATATAGGCAAGAAAACAACATCTCTTTCCAGGCGTTTAACGATGCATAAGCAACAGGGCTCCATTAAGGAACATATAGTATCTTCCCACAACCAAACCATCACCAGAGAAATCTTAGCAAACAACACAGAAATCATCGATAGATACAGCGATAGCAGGCGGCTTGACGTCTGCGAGGCACTACACATCAAGAAGTCAACACCAGCAATCAACAGCCAATTAATGCACAACTATATTCTACCCACTTCAAGACTACGCTCCAATATAGAAGCATCAAGAAATATGGGCCAATAAAAATAGGCCTTCTGCAGTTACCTACATTTAATACCCATTGTTTCGTGTCCTGTCTTGTGTTAAAAGTTTATTTTCACCTCATCCAAAACAATTGTAACATGTCACCTCACCCATATATAGGTATAAAAAACTCGAAGATGTTTAAGCTCTATTCAGTTAAAGTTGTGTGTGTGTGTGTGTAAACTAAAGTCTTTGAAAATGTAATAAGTTTTACGAAACGCGCTCAAGTGTCGCGTCAGACTAAAAATAAAAATGAATTTTGGAGAATTGATTGCTACTAGGTACGACATATATATATATGTCGTACCTAGTAGCCAGAATTCACTTCTGAGCCTACTATGCAACGCCCGATTTGCCTAATAAGCCAAGTTTTCATGAATTAATTGCTTTTCGACTACCTAACCTACCTAACCTAACCTAACCTAACTTTTTCGGCTACCTAACCTAACCTAACCTATAAAGATAGGTTAGGTTAGGTTAGGTAGGGTTGGTTAGGTTCGGTCATATATCTACGTTAATTTTAACTCCAATAAAAAAAATTGACCTCTTACATAATGAAATAGGTTGCTTTATCATTGCATGAGAAAAAAATTAGAGAAAATATATTAATTCATGAAAACTTGGCTTATTAGGCAAATTGGGCCTTGCATTGTAGGCTGAAAAGTGAGTTCTGGCTACTAGGTACGACATATATATATATATATATATATATATATATATATATATATATATATATATATATATATATATATATATATATATATATATATATATATATATATATATATATATATATATATATATATGTCGTACCTAGTAGCCAGAACGCACTTCTCAGCCTACTATGCAAGGCCCGATTTGCCTAATAAGCCAAGTTTTCATGAATGAATTGTTTTTCGACTACCTAACCTACCTAACCGAACCTAACCTAACTTTTTCGACAACCTAACCAGACCTAACCTATAAAGATAGGTTAGGTTAGGTTAGGTAGGGTTGGTTAGGTTCGGTCATATATCTACGTTAATTTTAACTCCAATAAAAAAGAATTGACCTCATACATAATGAAATGGGTAGCTTTATCATTTCATAAGAAAAAAGTTAGAGAAAATATATTAATTCAGGAAAACTTGGCTTATTAAGCAAATCAGGCCTTGCATAGTAGGCCGAGAAGTGTGTTCTGGCTACTAGGTACGACATATATATATATATATATATATATATATATATATATATATATATATATATATATATATATATATATATATATATATATATATATATATATATATATTATTAAATATGACCGAAAAAGTAAGATTAATAATTCTAACACGAATTTTCTCAATCTTTCGTACATTATGCTTCACTGTTGGAGGTAAATCGAAAATCAATTCTCCAAAATTCATTTTTATTTCTAGTCTGACGCGACACGGGCGCGTTTCGTAAAACTTATTACATTTTCAAAGACTTCACAAATACACAACTGATTAGAACTTGCGTTTCCCTGATTTTATATCTACATTTGAGTGAGGTGGGAAGGGTGATGTGGCATTACATTTGAGTGAGGTGGGAAGGATGATGTGGCATTAACACAAGACAGAACACTAGAGGATATTAATAGGGTATTAAAAGTATCAACACAAGACAGAACAGAAACAATGGGTATTGAATAGAAGTGTTTGTAGAAAGCCTATTGGTCCATATTTCTTGATGCTTCTATATTGGAGCGGAGTCTTGAGGTGGGTAGAATATAGTTGTGCAATAATTGGCTGTTGATTGCTGGTGTTGACTTCTTGATGTGTAGTGCCTCGCAAACGTCAAGCCGCCTGCTATCGCTGTATCTATCGATGATTTCTGTGTTGTTTACTAGGATTTCTCTGGCGATGGTTTGGTTATGGGAAGAGATTATATGTTCCTTAATGGAGCCCTGTTGTTTATGCATCGTTAAACGCCTAGAAAGAGATGTTGTTGTCTTGCCTATATACTGGTTTTTTTGGAGCTTACAGTCCCCAAGTGGGCATTTGAAGGCATAGACGACGTTAGTCTCTTTTAAAGCGTTCTGTTTCGTGTCTGGAGAGTTTCTCATGAGTAGGCTGGCCGTTTTTCTGGTTTTATAGTAAATCGTCAGTTGTATCCTCTGATTTTTGTCTGTAGGGATAACGTTTCTATTAACAATATCTTTCAGGACCCTTTCCTCTGTTTTATGAGCTGTGGAAAAGAAGTTCCTGTAAAATAGTCTAATAGGGGGTATAGGTGTTGTGTTAGTTGTCTCTTCGGAGGTTGCATGGCTTTTCACTTTCCTTCTTATGATGTCTTCGATGAAACCATTGGAGAAGCCGTTATTGACTAGAACCTGCCTTACCCTACAGAGTTCTTCGTCGACTTGCTTCCATTCTGAGCTGTGGCTGAGAGCACGGTCGACGTATGCGTTAACAACACTCCTCTTGTACCTGTCAGGGCAGTCGCTGTTGGCATTTAGGCACATTCCTATGTTTGTTTCCTTTGTGTAGACTGCAGTGTGGAAACCTCCGCCCTTTTCCATGACTGTTACATCTAGAAAAGGCAGCTTCCCATCCTTTTCCGTCTCGTAAGTGAAACGCAGCACGGAACTCTGCTCAAATGCCTCCTTCAGCTCCTGCAGATGTCTGACATCAGGTACCTGTGTAAAAATGTCGTCAACATACCTGCAGTATATGGCCGGTTTCAAGTTCATGTCGACTAAGACTTTTTGCTCGATGGTACCCATGTAGAAGTTTGCAAACAGGACACCTAGGGGAGAACCCATGGCGACCCCATCTACTTGCTTATACATGTGCCCATCCGGGCTCAAGAAGGGTGCCTCTTTAGTACAAGCTTGGAGTAGTTTCCTCAGAATACTTTCTGGCATGTCAAGAGGAGTACAGGCTGGATCACGATACACTCTGTCGGCTATCATTCCGATTGTCTCGTCCACAGGTACGTTGGTAAACAGCGATTCTACGTCCAACGAGGCTCTTATCCCTGTGGCCCGTGCGCCCCGCAGTAAGTCCACAAATTCCTTTGGAGACTTCAGGCTGAAGGCGCAAGGAACATAAGGAGTCAGCAGGCCGTTGAGTCGCTTCGCCAATCTGTACGTGGGTGTGGGTATCTGGCTAATGATTGGCCGAAGTGGGTTTCCAGGCTTGTGCGTCTTGACATTTCCATACGCATATCCAGGTTTATATTCCCCAATGATCTTTGGCAGGTGGAGTCCGGATTTCTTGGCGTTCACAGTTTCGATCAGTTTGTTGACCTTTGCTTTTAATTCGGCTGTAGTGTCCTTCGTTACCCTTTGGAACTTAGTTTGGTCAGAGAGTATGATGTTCATTTTCGCCAGATATTCGTCTTTTTTAAGAATGACATATATTGGCGACTTGTCACCTCTCCTGACAACTATCTCCTTGTTCTCACGAAGGCTTTTAGCTGCCGCTCTAAGCTCGGGGGACAGTATGGTGCTTCTGTAGTTGCCTCGATTCTTTCCTCCTTCTGCAATAAGTTCTGCTTGTAAGGTATCTTTGGTAGTGACCTTCTTTTGTGTCTCGAGGTCGAATATGTCGTCCAACAGAATTTCCAACTCCACTTTCCGGGCCATTTCACTCGGTCTGGACATAACATGACAGTTTATGCCCAGATTTAGGAGAGTGACTTGGTCCTCAGTGAGGTTAATTCCTGCAAGGTTCAGGAAGCCATCTCTTGGTCGTGGAATTGCCATGGGTCCTCCATATAATGTTGTTAGTTTCTTGATAATCCTTGTTTCAGTGCTGAGGTGATGTTGGTCTGTGAGGATGTCGAGGTGTTGTTCAATGCGGGTACGGATACTATGGTCGATGTTGCTATTTCTCCACTCGTTTGTAGCATGAAGTAGTTGCGTTTTGTTGTCTTTGATTTCATTCTCTGCCTTGTATATCTGATCACGAATCAGATCCTGGCGATATTTTATCGTGAAGGCTTGATTCCTTGCTGCTGGGTCGTGCACTTTAACATTAGTATATTTTGGTAGCAGTCTTTCCTGTAGACATATATTATTAAATATGACCGAAAAAGTAAGATTAATAATTCTAACACGAATTTTCTCAATCTTTCGTACATTATGCTTCACTGTTGGAGGTAAATCGAAAATCAATTCTCCAAAATTCATTTTTATTTCTAGTCTGACGCGACACGGGCGCGTTTCGTAAAACTTATTACATTTTCAAAGACTTCACAAATACACAACTGATTAGAACTTGCGTTTCCCTGATTTTATATCTACATTTGAGTGAGGTGGGAAGGGTGATGTGGCATTACATTTGAGTGAGGTGGGAAGGATGATGTGGCATTAACACAAGACAGAACACTAGAGGATATTAATAGGGTATTAAAAGTATCAACACAAGACAGAACAGAAACAATGGGTATTGAATAGAAGTGTTTGTAGAAAGCCTATTGGTCCATATTTTTTGATGCTTCTATATTGGAGCGGAGTCTTGAGGTGGGTAGAATATAGTTGTGCAATAATTGGCTGTTGATTGCTGGTGTTGACTTCTTGATGTGTAGTGCCTCGCAAACGTCAAGCCGCCTGCTATCGCTGTATCTATCGATGATTTCTGTGTTGTTTACTAGGATTTCTCTGGCGATGGTTTGGTTATGGGAAGAGATTATATGTTCCTTAATGGAGCCCTGTTGTTTATGCATCGTTAAACGCCTAGAAAGAGATGTTGTTGTCTTGCCTATATACTGGTTTTTTTGGAGCTTACAGTCCCCAAGTGGGCATTTGAAGGCATAGACGACGTTAGTCTCTTTTAAAGCGTTCTGTTCGGGGCTCAACAACAGGGCTCCATTAAGGAACATATAATCTCTTCCCATAACCAAACCATCGCCAGAGAAATCCTAGTAAACAACACAGAAATCATCGATAGATACAGCGATAGCAGGCGGCTTGACGTTTGCGAGGCACTACACATCAAGAAGTCAACACCAGCAATCAACAGCCAATTATTGCACAACTATATTCTACCCACCTCAAGACTCCGCTCCAATATAGAAGCATCAAGAAATATGGACCAATAGGCTTTCTACAAACACTTCTATTCAATACCCATTGTTTCTGTTCTGTCTTGTGTTGATACTTTTAATACCCTATTAATATCCTCTAGTGTTCTGTCTTGTGTTAATGCCACATCATCCTTCCCACCTCACTCAAATGTAATGCCACATCACCCTTCCCACCTCACTCAAATGTAGATATAAAATCAGGGAAACGCAAGTTCTAATCAGTTGTGTATTTGTGAAGTCTTTGAAAATGTAATAAGTTTTACGAAACGCGCCCGTGTTGCGTCAGACTAGAAATAAAAATGAATTTTGGAGAATTGATTTTCGATTTACCTCCAACAGTGAAGCATAATGTACGAAAGATTGAGAAAATTCGTGTTAGAATTATTAATCTTACTTTTTCGGTCATATTTAATAATATATGTCTACAGGAAAGACTGCTACCAAAATATACTAATGTTAAAGTGCACGACCCAGCAGCAAGGAATCAAGCCTTCACGATAAAATATCGCCAGGATCTGATTCGTGATCAGATATACAAGGCAGAGAATGAAATCAAAGACAACAAAACGCAACTACTTCATGCTACAAACGAGTGGAGAAATAGCAACATCGACCATAGTATCCGTACCCGCATTGAACAACACCTCGACATCCTCACAGACCAACATCACCTCAGCACTGAAACAAGGATTATCAAGAAACTAACAACATTATATGGAGGACCCATGGCAATTCCACGACCAAGAGATGGCTTCCTGAACCTTGCAGGAATTAACCTCACTGAGGACCAAGTCACTCTCCTAAATCTGGGCATAAACTGTCATGTTATGTCCAGACCGAGTGAAATGGCCCGGAAAGTGGAGTTGGAAATTCTGTTGGACGACATATTCGACCTCGAGACACAAAAGAAGGTCACTACCAAAGATACCTTACAAGCAGAACTTATTGCAGAAGGAGGAAAGAATCGAGGCAACTACAGAAGCACCATACTGTCCCCCGAGCTTAGAGCGGCAGCTAAAAGCCTTCGTGAGAACAAGGAGATAGTTGTCAGGAGAGGTGACAAGTCGCCAATATATGTCATTCTTAAAAAAGACGAATATCTGGCGAAAATGAACATCATACTCTCTGACCAAACTAAGTTCCAAAGGGTAACGAAGGACACTACAGCCGAATTAAAAGCAAAGGTCAACAAACTGATCGAAACTGTGAACGCCAAGAAATCCGGACTCCACCTGCCAAAGATCATTGGGGAATATAAACCTGGATATGCGTATGGAAATGTCAAGACGCACAAGCCTGGAAACCCACTTCGGCCAATCATTAGCCAGATACCCACACCCACGTACAGATTGGCGAAGCGACTCAACGGCCTGCTGACTCCTTATGTTCCTTGCGCCTTCAGCCTGAAGTCTCCAAAGGAATTTGTGGACTTACTGCGGGGCGCACGGGCCACAGGGATAAGAGCCTCGTTGGACGTAGAATCGCTGTTTACCAACGTACCTGTGGACGAGACAATCGGAATGATAGCCGACAGAGTGTATCGTGATCCAGCCTGTACTCCTCTTGACATGCCAGAAAGTATTCTGAGGAAACTACTCCAAGCTTGTACTAAAGAGGCACCCTTCTTGAGCCCGGATGGGCACATGTATAAGCAAGTAGATGGGGTCGCCATGGGTTCTCCCCTAGTTGTCCTGTTTGCAAACTTCTACATGGGTACCATCGAGCAAAAAGTCTTAGTCGACATGAACTTGAAACCGGCCATATACTGCAGGTATGTTGACGACATTTTTACACAGGTACCTGATGTCAGACATCTGCAGGAGCTGAAGGAGGCATTTGAGCAGAGTTCCGTGCTGCGTTTCACTTACGAGACGGAAAAGGATGGGAAGCTGCCTTTTCTAGATGTAACAGTCATGGAAAAGGGCGGAGGTTTCCACACTGCAGTCTACACAAAGGAAACAAACATAGGAATGTGCCTAAATGCCAACAGCGACTGCCCTGACAGGTACAAGAGGAGTGTTGTTAACGCATACGTCGACCGTGCTCTCAGCCACAGCTCAGAATGGAAGCAAGTCGACGAAGAACTCTGTAGGGTAAGGCAGGTTCTAGTCAATAACGGCTTCTCCAATGGTTTCATCGAAGACATCATAAGAAGGAAAGTGAAAAGCCATGCAACCTCCGAAGAGACAACTAACACAACACCTATACCCCCTATTAGACTATTTTACAGGAACTTCTTTTCCACAGCTCATAAAACAGAGGAAAGGGTCCTGAAAGATATTGTTAATAGAAACGTTATCCCTACAGACAAAAATCAGAGGATACAACTGACGATTTACTATAAAACCAGAAAAACGGCCAGCCTACTCATGAGAAACTCTCCAGACACGAAACAGAACGCTTTAAAAGAGACTAACGTCGTCTATGCCTTCAAATGCCCACTTGGGGACTGTAAGCTCCAAAAAAACCAGTATATAGGCAAGACAACAACATCTCTTTCTAGGCGTTTAACGATGCATAAACAACAGGGCTCCATTAAGGAACATATAATCTCTTCCCATAACCAAACCATCGCCAGAGAAATCCTAGTAAACAACACAGAAATCATCGATAGATACAGCGATAGCAGGCGGCTTGACGTTTGCGAGGCACTACACATCAAGAAGTCAACACCAGCAATCAACAGCCAATTATTGCACAACTATATTCTACCCACCTCAAGACTCCGCTCCAATATAGAAGCATCAAGAAATATGGACCAATAGGCTTTCTACAAACACTTCTATTCAATACCCATTGTTTCTGTTCTGTCTTGTGTTGATACTTTTAATACCCTATTAATATCCTCTAGTGTTCTGTCTTGTGTTAATGCCACATCATCCTTCCCACCTCACTCAAATGTAATGCCACATCACCCTTCCCACCTCACTCAAATGTAGATATAAAATCAGGGAAACGCAAGTTCTAATCAGTTGTGTATTTGTGAAGTCTTTGAAAATGTAATAAGTTTTACGAAACGCGCCCGTGTCGCGTCAGACTAGAAATAAAAATGAATTTTGGAGAATTGATTTTCGATTTACCTCCAACAGTGAAGCATAATGTACGAAAGATTGAGAAAATTCGTGTTAGAATTATTAATCTTACTTTTTCGGTCATATTTAATAATATATGTCTACAGGAAAGACTGCTACCAAAATATACTAATATATATATATATATATATATATATATATATATATTAAATATAACCGAAAAAGTAAGAATAATAATTCTAACACGAATTTTCTCTATCTTTCTTACGTTTCTTTTCACTGTTGATGGTAATTCAAAGATCAATTCTCCAAAATTCATTTTTATTATATATATATATATATATATATATATATATATATATATATATATATATATATATAATAAGCATAGACACTGTGTCTTCCCATATTAACAGGGACTTGATGAAATTAACGTCTAAATGACCCCTCACTTGCTCTAGTGCTCTTGGGAGGTGGTGATCTTTGTGGTATTTAAATACTCCGAAATTACCATCTCTTTTAAGGGTCTGAGCAGGTGGTGGAGAGGGTTAAGGCGTACCTGTTATGCCAGTTGCTGGAAGGCTTCTGTGCTGGCTAGGGTTCGAGTCTCCTGGTGGGAAAGTGTTCTAAAGTTGTATACTTGACTCTCGTGTTTAGGAGAGTTGTGCCTTAGGCATATATATATATATATATATATATATATATATATATATATATATATATATATATATATATATATATATATATATATATATATATATATATATATATATATATATATATATATAAATATATATATATATATATATAATATAAATATATATATATATATATATATATATATATATATATATATATATATATATATATATATATATATATATGTCGTACCTAGTAGCCAGAACTCACTTCTCAGCCTACTATTCAAGGCCCGATTTGCCTAATAAGCCAAGTTTTCCTGAATTAATATATTTACTATAATTTTTTTCTTATGAAATGATAAAGCAACCCTTTTCTCTATGTATGAGGTCAAATTTTTTTTATTGGAGTTAAAATTAACGTAGATATATGACCGAACCTAACCAACCCTACCTAACCTAACCTAACCTATATTTATAGTTAAGGTTAGGTTAGGTAGCCAAAAAAAGCTAGGTTAGGTTAGGTTAGGTAGGTTAGGTAGACGAAAAAACATTAATTCATGAAAACTTGGCTTATTAGGCAAATCGGGCCTTGATTAGTAGGCTGAGAAGTGCGTTCTGGCTATTAGGTACGACATATATATATATATATATATATATATATATATATATATATATGTGTGTGTGTGTGTGTATATCACGAAAATAAACACGTGATTAAGAATGTGATTAAGAATGTCTTTCCTCCGTGGTCTGACATTGTCATATATATATATATTTATATATATATATATATATATATATATATATATATATATATATATATATATATATATATATATTGTTGGGGTTTATACTTACTCTTAGGTGATCAACAGTATACTTTCAATGTCACTCACCGTAGCCCTGCGGGTCTTCACTCTATCCTCACGGCGCCACTGCACGCCAGGAGTGTATCCCAGTCAATCCCAACCGGCCTCTGATTGAGAAGGAGTGGGAACACAACTCGTTCACTTAACTGTTATGTGCCCGCCCCAACAATAGGGCTTTACTATTAACCACAAGGTCGCCAACTGGTGTTTTTGGTGTCCAGTAACACGTCAGTGGACTGGTTGAATTGTGGTTTCCTTGGCAAGGTCACACTCAATAGATCAGGAATCAGGCAGGTACTTACTTTTATCACTCTTTGCTTTCAAGTATAATATAGCCACAAGATAAATGGAGGGGATGATAGAAACACAAAAGTATTTTGTATTTTACTTAAAAATTCATTCAAAGATGTCACAAGGTCATATCAATTAATAATCAGCTGATCCAGGCGGGAGTCGGTCGTTCCCACGTATATTATGCACTCACTACGGTGGCAACACTCCCCCTCTCGTCAATGTCACGATCAGCTGAGCGCCCCCCTTTCCGCGCGAAAGTTTATTGCTTGTTTCTCTAGCGGCACGCGCGCTGTTTCTTTAAGTTCTCAAAGATCACTAAAAGTTCGCACACTCGATATTTGCAACAATAGCACGTATTATTTCGCTACACTGTACTTGGGCTCAAACAATCGTTTCTATAATAAATGCGACAATAATTCACTGTAATGGTTTTATACACTACCCTTCATTTCAATGATATCTTATGAAGTATTTAACACTGGAGTTCTCAGTACTTCCTTTCGTGGGCGATAACACAATAAATCACTGCACTCGCAAATGGTTATTCAATGCACGAACATAGACATATATAATATAGATAAATCAGACATCAATAAATGGTAAATAAATAGTTACTGGGCACATAGCCTAACTTCCAAATACTGACATGATATTATATATAATTTCTCACTATATGTTCACATCAAAGTCTCATGAAAAAATTCTCAACACAGTAAATTCATCACTTAATCCGGGTGCCTGTACACACCAATAATAATATATATAAGTATCGTGAGTACTCTTGATAGTACTATTCTGCACACTGGTGCCTTACTGTGACATAGGTGAGACTTGCTCACGACATACAAAATCCTCAGGCTAAATAATATAGCTGACTAAAGGGGAATTGGGAGGGAAACTAGAAACACCTACTTCCACCTATCCTCCGATGAGAGTTGAGTTGTAGCTCCTGGTCCTCGTGTCGGGAACGCCCACACACACACGTAGTCGTGTCCTCCAGGAACCCACTCGCTGTCTCACCGTTAGCGTGTCGTCTCCGTGCCTTCTTCCCTGCAGGTCCGTGCTCCTCCTCGACTTCTTGTAGGGTTGGAGTCGGTCTCCTGGCCGTCGACTTCTCCCAGCTACGGCTGCCCGCCTACTTCTCGGCTGCAGTCGTCCGGATTCCCAACTAGTCCTCTTCTTTCTCTGCTACCCAGTGGCTCTGGTCAGTCACTACGCCATCACGAATGGGTGAACTGCCTCAGACGTCGCCTACGTCACTGCACAGACTTCACTTCTTCTTGCACAGTACCTGTCCTGGAGAACTTGTTGCTCAATAACCGTCGATTCCCTCTCTGGTTCAACACATGAACTAAGGAAGACCTCACAGAGTACTGGCAGACTTCAGGTGACGCGTAAATCCACGTGAGTGGGAAACAACTGTCAAACTGACAGGACCAATCATCGCACGTCCGACCTCCTTGACGTGTCGTGTCTGACTGATGGCGCCAACGCGGCGCGCTGCCCAGACCCCCTTCCTTCGTGACGTCACTTTCGCCACGGGAGGTTTTCATTGGCTCCCGGTGCCACATTGCTGTCGGTGACCAATCCGGTGTCACTGACGTCACACCGTTTTGGCGGGGAAACAGGAGAGCCAGCGCCATCTTGGCTTCCTAAAGGGCCTAAACCACAGGCCAAAATATTATTGTTTCACAAATTTCTCGGCTCTCCGAGAACACTCCACTCTTCCACATATATCAAATTGATGCCTGCGACGTAGAGAACGCTTGGGTAAAGTGGACATGACTCTTACTGCAGACGTGGGAGAAATATAAGGGGGGGAACACCGTCACATACCCCTCCCCTTAAAATAAGAGTCATGTCTGGTTAGTGTATACGGGATAGGGCATCTGCTGCTACGTTGTCCTTCCCTTTGATGTGCTTGATTTCCAGCCAGTACTCTTGCAGTAACAACGCCCACCTCGTCAGACGTTGGTTGGAATTCTTCATTTTGTATAAAAAGGTGAGAGGGTTGTGATCTGTGAATACCAAAACAGGTCTCGCCCTCCTCCCACGTACACATCAAAGTGCTTCAGGGCCATAACTAGCGCCAATGCCTCCTTCTCAACGGTGCTATAGGCCCGCTGGTATTTTACAAACTTCTTCGAGTAGAACGCTACTGGCCTATGTACTTCACTCCTTTCTTGAGCCAACATGGCCCCTATTCCAACGACGCTGGCGTCTACGTACAGTATGAATCCGGCTGAAAAATCTGGAGATATTAATACCGGGGCCTCCGTCAACAATTTCTTGGTCTTTTCAAAAGACTCTTGGCAGGCCTCTCCCCATCTCCATCGTACATTCTTGGAGAGTAGCTCGGTTAGGGGATGCGCTACCGTGGAGAAATTCCTGCAGAACCCACGATAGTACCCTATCATCCCGAGGTAGCTTAGCAACTCTTTACGCGTTCTGGGCACGGGGTATTCCTTAATGGCTGTTACTTTGTGATCAACAGGGGTGACTTCACCTTGGCCAATGACAAAACCAAGGTACTCTAAGTGAGCTTTCCCAAACTCGCTCTTGGCCAAATTTACAGTCAAGTTAGCCTCCTCTAGCCTTCTGAACAATTCTCTGAGTCTCTCCAGATGCGTCTTCCAATCGTCGGCGTACACGACGATGTCATCGATGTAAACTGTGCAGCCTGGGGCACCCCTTAGCAATTCATTCATCATACGCTGGAAGCAGCTGCCGCTGTTTTTCATTCCAAAAGGCAACACCTTATACTGGTACAGCCCGTCAGGAGTTGCGAAAGCTGATATCTTCCTGGCCTCAGGAGTCAAAGAGATCTGGTAGTACCCCTTGAGCAGATCGACCTTGGATACGTACCGTGCACTGCCCACCTGGTCAATGCAATCGCTCACTCTTGGCATGGGGTGAGAATCAGCCACTGTGATGGAGTTCACCCTCCTGTAATCTGTACAAAAGCGGTAGGTTCCGTCGCTTTTCCTCACCAACAAGCATGGGGAACTCCACTCACTTTTACTGGGCTCCGCAAAGTCGTTCTCAAGGAGGTACTCCACCTCCTTTCTCATCAGCTCTCGCTTCTCCGGGCTCACCCTATACGCGCTCTGCTTGATGGGCCTGGCGTCCCTCACCTCGACCTCGTGCGTCACACTCTTGTGTCGTCGGGGCACGTCGGTAAAGAGGGAGGCATTCTCTCTCAGTAGGTTCGTCAGGTCCGCTCTCTGTTGCCCTTCCAGATGTAGTAGCTTGTCCTTGATCTTCGCCAGACTTTCAGTGTTGGTGAGACGGGTGCCGTCCGCCCTGGACCACTTTCCTTCCTCCTCCGGGAGTTCTTGGTCCACCTGTACGCACAGAACCGTCTTCTGCTGGGGTTCTCGGGTCATCGTTCCGTCCTGCCTGGCGGCTCCTCCTTCCACAGTGAAGAAAGGTTTCAGGCGGTCTACGTGACACACCTGTTTCTTTCGGGGTCTGTCCGGCTTCCCAATCTCGTACGACACTAGACCCAACCGCCGCAGCACCTGGTATGGTCCCTCGAACCGCGACTCGGTCACCCTACCTTTACCTGGCAGCAAAACCATCACTTGGGACCCGACCTGGAAATCCCTCTGCGTAGCTCTCTTGTCGTACCACTCCGACATCTTACGCTGCGCCTCCTTCAGGTGTTTCCCAGCTAGTTCCTTCGCTAGAGTGAGACGTTCTTTGAACTTCTGGACATCTTCATTCACCGTTCCCACGGTCGCTCCCGGTGTCCATTGTTCCCTCAGCATGGACAGAGGACTTCGCACCTCGTGTCCATACACTAGCTGAAAAGGTGAGAATCCTAATGATTCTACCACCGCGTTACGTATGGCAAATAACGCGGGGTATACAGCCTCATCCCACTCAGCCCCCTGTTCTGCGCAGAATACTCTCAGAACGGTCTTCAAGGTGGAATGAAATCTTTCGATCGCCCCCTGCGACTGCGGTCGGTAGGGCGACGACCGAATCTGAGTCACTCCCTAACCTGTCACCGTCTGTCGGAACCACTTAGACTGAAATATACTTCCGCAGTCTGTCTGAATCTCTCTGGGCATCCCCACCCAAGAGAAAAATCGTTGTAGTTGGCCGGCTACTCCTTTCGACGTCAAACGTCGCATCGGGACGGCTTCTGGAAATCTGGTGGACGCACACATTATCGTCAGCAGGTAGGTATTCCCTCGCTTCGTCCTTGGCAAAGGACCCACCCCGTCAACTAACAGACGCTCGAATGCAGGCCCAAACGCTGGAACAGGGATCAATGGGGCCTTCGGTATCGCGGATTGGCTCTTCCCGGCCCTCTGGCACGGTAAGCATGTCTTACAATAGCGCCTCACCTCGGCGTCCATACCTGGCCAGTAAAAATAATCCCTGATCCTTCGCAGCGTCTTGGTCACCCCCAGGTGACCTGCAGAGTCCACGGAGTGCGATAGGTCCAACACGGCCGCTCTGTACTGGGCCGGCAACACTACCTGGTGCCTCGTACTTAGAGACTCTTCTCCGGCCTCCATCCTCACAGGTCTCCACTGTCTCATCAGCATGCCGTCTTGAATGTAAAAATGGGTAGCCTTCTCAGGACCAACACGTCCTCCTTTGGCCTCACTAATCAATTCGGGGAACTTCATCTGCTGCAACTCTCCAAGACGAGTGCGGTCTACCCCTAGAGAACTGGTGAGGGTCACCTGCAACTCACCATTCGGGCTGCCTTCGCCCTCCGCTCGTTCTCCGGGTCCTATGAAGAGGTGATCTATTCCCAGGCTGTCGGACGTCTCCTCAGCCCCATCAGATCCACAACCTCCTTGTTCCTCGCGCTGTCTCGGCATCACAGCACAAACTGGGAACGCCACCGGGGCGATTCCCTTCTCGTCCTCACAGGCGTTCAACTCTCCGCCCGTTTCCCTGTATTGCTCTAGGCACTCCTCGCCTTTCACGAGATTCGGGAGGACATATCCTCCACATGCGTCATTTCCCAAGATGACCTGTGCCTCCATCTTGGGCATTGATGTACAGACCCCCACCACAAGGGTCTGGCAGCCATAATCGGAATTCAAAGTTACCTGGTGTAGGGGCATCCTCACTGGGCCTCCCACAGTGGTCACACTTGCCACCCCCACACTGGTACTCTCGTAACCCTCGGGGAACAGGGTTTCGCTCACCAGGGTAAAATCGGCCTCAGTGTCTCTCAATATTTTCACTGGGATGGGGTCTGCGTCCCCCATCCTTACGGTTCCCTGACACACGAATGGGTGAATTCTCTTCTCCCCACTCAGCACGGGTTCATCCCGCACCCTCTCGGCCATCTGGTCCTCGAACCTCACTAAAGCAACATGCCCCCGCTGCTTAGGGCGTCTGCATTCCCACGCGACGTGTCCGATTATTCCGCAGTTGTAGCAGCGGACCCTCGCCGGAGACCATCCACCACCACTCGCCTTAGCGCTGCCTCCAGAGGCCGTCGCTCCTTGTGTCTTTCTCGCACCATTTGTCGACTCCTTTGTCGCAGCAACAGCTCCTGAGCTCTCCGCTTGGTTCTTCTTTATCGGCTCTACAGCACCTTTTGATCCTCGGGTGTCCCAACTTGAGAGGTGGGACTTGGGGGAACCCGCTCCTCTCCTCCATCTATCCGTCCTCCTATAATTCCTATTGCTTCCGGAGTATACGGGTGGTCGGTGCTGTCCCTCTCGGCGTGGGCGTAATGCTTCTTCTAACATGTCGGCTCTGTCGGCTGCGGCCCTTAGGTCCTTTATGTCCGCCTCCTTTACTCTCACCCTGATCTCAGGAGAGAGCACGGACATAAACTTTTCCATGACCATTAGCTCCTTGACCTCTTCAACCGACCTCGCTCCTTCAGAGTCCAGCCACTTAAGTAACTTTCTCTCCATGTCCCTCGCCGTCTCCGCATAAGACTTCCCTGGTGTACGGGTACATTCCCTGAACCTCTTCCTGTAACATTCCGGCGTAAGCTTGAAGGAATGGAGCACAGCTCGTTTTACCGCATCGTAGTTGGTGCATTCCTGGAAGTCGAGCATAGTGTAGGCTTCACGAGCTTCACCTGTGAGCCTCCCTTGAACCAGCTCCGCCCACTCCGCCCTCGGCCACCTCTTCAAAGCTGCAACCCTTTCGAAGTGGTCGAAGAAACTTTCGGCTTCATTAGGCACAAAGACTGGCAGATCTCGTTCCCTCACTCGTCGGTCTTCCTGTTGCGGCGGAGCAGGTACACCTAGTCCTAGTTCAGCTCATTCAGCTCTACCTCCTTGTTGGCTTCTATCTCCTGCTGTCTTATCCTAGCTTCTTGCTCGTGTTCTTCCCTGCGCAGCTGGGCTTCTCGCTCTTGTTCTTCCCTGCGTAGCTGTGCTTCTCGCTCTTGTTCTTCCCTGCGTAGCTGTGCTTCTCGCTCCTCACGCTTCAGCTGTGCTTCTCGCTCCTCACGCTTCAGTTGTGCTTCTGCTTCTCGCTCTTCTTTGCGCTGCTGTGCTTCTCGCTCTTCTCGCTTCAGTTGTGCTTCCAGCTGCAACTTCATTATTTCCAGGTTAACGCTGTGCCTGCTGCCGCTGGATCCCCTGCTGCTTCCACCAATACTCAGGTGTTCTCCCACACTAGCAGGTGTTTGGGGCCGTTCCTCCCCCAAAGCTTCGTCTCGTGCCCTGAGCTGTGCCATTATCTCCAGTCTTCTTTCTCCCACTCTGGCAGATCTCAGCTTTATTCCACAATGGTCTGCTATTGCCTGTAACTGTGCCTTGGTGCACTCCTCCAGCACCTGTTCATCTCTAGTGTCAATAAACCTTGTTACTTTATCATCCTCCATCTTGTGGTACGAGTGATAACCTGCACCTGATCTCTAATACCACTGCCAACTACCACCACTGCAACCTATATTCCGATCGAAATCCTGGCGAGGTCGCTAATGTTGGGGTTTACACTTACTCTTAGGTGATCAACAGTATACTTTCAATGTCACTCACCGTAGCCCTGCGGGTCTTCACTCTATCCTCACGGCGCCACTGCACGCCAGGAGAGTATCCCAGTCAATCCCAACCGGCCTCTGATTGAGAAGGAGTGGGAACACAACTCGTTCACTTAACTGTTATGTGCCCGCCCCAACAATAGGGCTTTACTATTAACCACAAGGTCGCCAACTGGTGTTTTCGGTGTCCAGTAACACGTCAGTGGACTGGTTGAATTGTGGTTTCCTTGGCAAGGTCACACTCAATAGATCAGGAATCAGGCAGGTACTTACTTTTATCACTCTTTGCTTTCAAGTATAATATAGCCACAAGATAAATGGAGGGGATGATAGAAACACAAAAGTATTTTGTATTTTACTTAAAAATTCATTCAAAGATGTCACAAGGTCATATCAATTAATAATCAGCTGATCCAGGCGGGAGTCGGTCGTTCCCACGTATATTATGCACTCACTACGGTGGCAACACTCCCCCTCTCGTCAATGTCACGATCAGCTGAGCGCCCCCCTTTCCGCGCCTAAGTTTATTGCTTGTTTCTCTAGCGGCACGCGCGCTGTTTCTTTAAGTTCTCAAAGATCACTAAAAGTTCGCACACTCGATATTTGCAACAATAGCACGTATTATTTCGCTACACTGTACTTGGGCTCAAACAATCGTTTCTATAATAAATGCGACAATAATTCACTGTAATGGTTTTATACACTGCCCTTCATTTCAATGATATCTTATGAAGTATTTAACACTGGAGTTCTCAGTACTTCCTTTCGTGGGCGATAACACAATAAATCACTGCACTCGCAAATGGTTATTCAATGCACGAACATAGACATATATAATATAGATAAATCAGACATCAATAAATGGTAAATAAATAGTTACTGGGCACATAGCCTAACTTCCAAATACTGACATGATATTATATATAATTTCTCACTATATGTTCACATCAAAGTCTCATGAAAAAATTCTCAACACAGTAAATTCATCACTTAATCCGGGTGCCTGTACACACCAATAATAATATATATAAGTATCGTGAGTACTCTTGATAGTACTATTCTGCACACTGGTGCCTTACTGTGACATAGGTGAGACTTGCTCACGACATACAAAATCCTCAGGCTAAATAATATAGCTGACTAAAGGGGAATTGGGAGGGAAACTAGAAACACCTACTTCCACCTATCCTCCGATGAGAGTTGAGTTGTAGCTCCTGGTCCTCGTGTCGGGAACGCCCACACACACACGTAGTCGTGTCCTCCAGGAACCCACTCGCTGTCTCACCGTTAGCGTGTCGTCTCCGTGCCTTCTTCCCTGCAGGTCCGTGCTCCTCCTCGACTTCTTGTAGGGTTGGAGTCGGTCTCCTGGCCGTCGACTTCTCCCAGCTACGGCTGCCCGCCTACTTCTCGGCTGCAGTCGTCCGGATTCCCAACTAGTCCTCTTCTTTCTCTGCTACCCAGTGGCTCTGGTCAGTCACTACGCCATCACGAATGGGTGAACTGCCTCAGACGTCGCCTACGTCACTGCACAGACTTCACTTCTTCTTGCACAGTACCTGTCCTGGAGAACTTGTTGCTCAATAACCGTCGATTCCCTCTCTGGTTCAACACATGAACTAAGGAAGACCTCACAGAGTACTGGCAGACTTCAGGTGACGCGTAAATCCACGTGAGTGGGAAACAACTGTCAAACTGACAGGACCAATCATCGCACGTCCGACCTCCTTGACGTGTCGTGTCTGACTGATGGCGCCAACACGGCGCGCTGCCCAGACCCCCTTCCTTCGTGACGTCACTTTCGCCACGGGAGGTTTTCATTGGCTCCCGGTGCCACATTGCTGTCGGTGACCAATCCGGTGTCACTGACGTCACACCGTTTTGGCGGGGAAACAGGAGAGCCAGCGCCATCTTGGCTTCCTAAAGGGCCTAAACCACAGGCCAAAATATTATTGTTTCACAAATTTCTCGGCTCTCCGAGAACACTCCACTCTTCCACATATATCAAATTGATGCCTGCGACGTAGAGAACGCTTGGGTAAAGTGGACATGACTCTTACTGCAGACGTGGGAGAAATATAAGGGGGGGAACACCGTCACATACCCCTCCCCTTAAAATAAGAGTCATGTCTGGTTAGTGTATACGGGATAGGGCATCTGCTGCTACGTTGTCCTTCCCTTTGATGTGCTTGATTTCCAGCCAGTACTCTTGCAGTAACAACGCCCACCTCGTCAGACGTTGGTTGGAATTCTTCATTTTGTATAAAAAGGTGAGAGGGTTGTGATCTGTGAATACCAAAACAGGTCTCGCCCTCCTCCCACGTACACATCAAAGTGCTTCAGGGCCATAACTAGCGCCAATGCCTCCTTCTCAACGGTGCTATAGGCCCGCTGGTATTTTACAAACTTCTTCGAGTAGAACGCTCCTGGCCTATGTACTTCACTCCTTTCTTGAGCCAACATGGCCCCTATTCCAACGTCGCTGGCGTCTACGTACAGTATGAATCCGGCTGAAAAATCTGGAGATATTAATACCGGGGCCTCCGTCAACAATTTCTTGGTCTTTTCAAAAGACTCTTGGCAGGCCTCTCCCCATCTCCATCGTACATTCTTGGAGAGTAGCTCGGTTAGGGGATGCGCTACCGTGGAGAAATTCCTGCAGAACCCACGATAGTACCCTATCATCCCGAGGTAGCTTAGCAACTCTTTACGCGTTCTGGGCACGGGGTATTCCTTAATGGCTGTTACTTTGTGATCAACAGGGGTGACTTCACCTTGGCCAATGACAAAACCAAGGTACTCTAAGTGAGCTTTCCCAAACTCGCTCTTGGCCAAATTTACAGTCAAGTTAGCCTCCTCTAGCCTTCTGAACAATTCTCTGAGTCTCTCCAGATGCGTCTTCCAATCGTCGGCGTACACGACGATGTCATCGATGTAAACTGTGCAGCCTGGGGCACCCCTTAGCAATTCATTCATCATACGCTGGAAGCAGCTGCCGCTGTTTTTCATTCCAAAAGGCAACACCTTATACTGGTACAGCCCGTCAGGAGTTGCGAAAGCTGATATCTTCCTGGCCTCAGGAGTCAAAGAGATCTGGTAGTACCCCTTGAGCAGATCGACCTTGGATACGTACCGTGCACTGCCCACCTGGTCAATGCAATCGCTCACTCTTGGCATGGGGTGAGAATCAGCCACTGTGATGGAGTTCACCCTCCTGTAATCTGTACAAAAGCGGTAGGTTCCGTCGCTTTTCCTCACCAACAAGCATGGGGAACTCCACTCACTTTTACTGGGCTCCGCAAAGTCGTTCTCAAGGAGGTACTCCACCTCCTTTCTCATCAGCTCTCGCTTCTCCGGGCTCACCCTATACGCGCTCTGCTTGATGGGCCTGGCGTCCCTCACCTCGACCTCGTGCGTCACACTCTTGTGTCGTCGGGGCACGTCGGTAAAGAGGGAGGCATTCTCTCTCAGTAGGTTCGTCAGGTCCGCTCTCTGTTGCCCTTCCAGATGTAGTAGCTTGTCCTTGATCTTCGCCAGACTTTCAGTGTTGGTGAGACGGGTGCCGTCCGCCCTGGACCACTTTCCTTCCTCCTCCGGGAGTTCTTGGTCCACCTGTACGCACAGAACCGTCTTCTGCTGGGGTTCTCGGGTCATCGTTCCGTCCTGCCTGGCGGCTCCTCCTTCCACAGTGAAGAAAGGTTTCAGGCGGTCTACGTGACACACCTGTTTCTTTCGGGGTCTGTCCGGCTTCCCAATCTCGTACGACACTAGACCCAACCGCCGCAGCACCTGGTATGGTCCCTCGAACCACGACTCGGTCACCCTACCTTTACCTGGCAGCAAAACCATCACTTGGGACCCGACCTGGAAATCCCTCTGCGTAGCTCTCTTGTCGTACCACTCCGACATCTTACGCTGCGCCTCCTTCAGGTGTTTCCCAGCTAGTTCCTTCGCTAGAGTGAGACGTTCTTTGAACTTCTGGACATCTTCATTCACCGTTCCCACGGTCGCTCCCGGTGTCCATTGTTCCCTCAGCATGGACAGAGGACTTCGCACCTCGTGTCCATACACTAGCTGAAAAGGTGAGAATCCTAATGATTCTACCACCGCGTTACGTATGGCAAATAACGCGGGGTATACAGCCTCATCCCACTCAGCCCCCTGTTCTGCGCAGAATACTCTCAGAACGGTCTTCAAGGTGGAATGAAATCTTTCGATCGCCCCCTGCGACTGCGGTCGGTAGGGCGACGACCGAATCTGAGTCACTCCCTAACCTGTCACCGTCTGTCGGAACCACTTAGACTGAAATATACTTCCGCAGTCTGTCTGAATCTCTCTGGGCATCCCCACCCAAGAGAAAAATCGTTGTAGTTGGCCGGCTACTCCTTTCGACGTCAAACGTCGCATCGGGACGGCTTCTGGAAATCTGGTGGACGCACACATTATCGTCAGCAGGTATTCCCTCGCTTCGTCCTTGGCAAAGGACCCACCCCGTCAACTAACAGACGCTCGAATGCAGGCCCAAACGCTGGAACAGGGATCAATGGGGCCTTCGGTATCGCGGATTGGCTCTTCCCGGCCCTCTGGCACGGTAAGCATGTCTTACAATAGCGCCTCACCTCGGCGTCCATACCTGGCCAGTAAAAATAATCCCTGATCCTTCGCAGCGTCTTGGTCACCCCCAGGTGACCTGCAGAGTCCACGGAGTGCGATAGGTCCAACACGGCCGCTCTGTACTGGGCCGGCAACACTACCTGGTGCCTCGTACTTAGAGACTCTTCTCCGGCCTCCATCCTCACAGGTCTCCACTGTCTCATCAGCATGCCGTCTTGAATGTAAAAATGGGTAGCCTTCTCAGGACCAACACGTCCTCCTTTGGCCTCACTAATCAATTCGGGGAACTCCATCTGCTGCAACTCTCCAAGACGAGTGCGGTCTACCCCTAGAGAACTGGTGAGGGTCACCTGCAACTCACCATTCGGGCTGCCTTCGCCCTCCGCTCGTTCTCCGGGTCCTATGAAGAGGTGATCTATTCCCAGGCTGTCGGACGTCTCCTCAGCCCCATCAGATCCACAACCTCCTTGTTCCTCGCGCTGTCTCGGCATCACAGCACAAACTGGGAACGCCACCGGGGCGATTCCCTTCTCGTCCCCACAGGCGTTCAACTCTCCGCCCGTTTCCCTGTATTGCTCTAGGCACTCCTCGCCTTTCACGAGATTCGGGAGGACATATCCTCCACATGCGTCATTTCCCAAGATGACCTGTGCCTCCATCTTGGGCATTGATGTACAGACCCCCACCACAAGGGTCTGGCAGCCATAATCGGAATTCAAAGTTACCTGGTGTAGGGGCATCCTCACTGGGCCTCCCACAGTGGTCACACTTGCCACCCCCACACTGGTACTCTCGTAACCCTCGGGGAACAGGGTTTCGCTCACCAGGGTAAAATCGGCCTCAGTGTCTCTCAATATTTTCACTGGGATGGGGTCTGCGTCCCCCATCCTTACGGTTCCCTGACACACGAATGGGTGAATTCTCTTCTCCCCACTCAGCACGGGTTCATCCCGCACCCTCTCGGCCATCTGGTCCTCGAACCTCACTAAAGCAACGTGTCCCCGCTGCTTAGGGCGTCTGCATTCCCACGCGACGTGTCCGATTATTCCGCAGTTGTAGCAGCGGACCCTCGCCGGAGACCATCCGCCACCACTCGCCTTAGCGCTGCCTCCAGAGGCCGTCGCTCCTTGTGTCTTTCTCGCACCATTTGTCGACTCCTTTGTCGCAGCAACAGCTCCTGAGCTCTCCGCTTGGTTCTTCTTTATCGGCTCTACAGCACCTTTTGATCCTCGGGTGTCCCAACTTGAGAGGTGGGACTTGGGGGAACCCGCTCCTCTCCTCCATCTATCCGTCCTCCTATAATTCCTATTGCTTCCGGAGTATACGGGTGGTCGGTGCTGTCCCTCTCGGCGTGGGCGTAATGCTTCTTCTAACATGTCGGCTCTGTCGGCTGCGGCCCTTAGGTCCTTTATGTCCGCCTCCTTTACTCTCACCCTGATCTCAGGAGAGAGCACGGACATAAACTTTTCCATGACCATTAGCTCCTTGACCTCTTCAACCGACCTCGCTCCTTCAGAGTCCAGCCACTTAAGTAACTTTCTCTCCATGTCCCTCGCCGTCTCCGCATAAGACTTCCCTGGTGTACGGGTACATTCCCTGAACCTCTTCCTGTAACATTCCGGCGTAAGCTTGAAGGAATGGAGCACAGCTCGTTTTACCGCATCGTAGTTGGTGCATTCCTGGAAGTCGAGCATAGTGTAGGCTTCACGAGCTTCACCTGTGAGCCTCCCTTGAACCAGCTCCGCCCACTCCGCCCTCGGCCACCTCTTCAAAGCTGCAACCCTTTCGAAGTGGTCGAAGAAACTTTCGGCTTCATTAGGCACAAAGACTGGCAGATCTCGTTCCCTCACTCGTCGGTCTTCCTGTTGCGGCGGAGCAGGTACACCTAGTCCTAGTTCAGCTCATTCAGCTCTACCTCCTTGTTGGCTTCTATCTCCTGCTGTCTTATCCTAGCTTCTTGCTCGTGTTCTTCCCTGCGCAGCTGTGCTTCTCGCTCTTGTTCTTCCCTGCGTAGCTGTGCTTCTCGCTCTTGTTCTTCCCTGCGTAGCTGTGCTTCTCGCTCCTCACGCTTCAGCTGTACTTCTCGCTCCTCACGCTTCAGTTGTGCTTCTGCTTCTCGCTCTTCTTTGCGCTGCTGTGCTTCTCGCTCTTCTTTGCGCTGCTGTGCTTCTCGCTCTTCTCGCTTCAGTTGTGCTTCCAGCTGCAACTTCATTATTTCCAGGTTAACGCTGTGCCTGCTGCCGCTGGATCCCCTGCTGCTTCCACCAATACTCAGGTGTTCTCCCACACTAGCAGGTGTTTGGGGCCGTTCCTCCCCCAAAGCTTCGTCTCGTGCCCTGAGCTGTGCCATTATCTCCAGTCTTCTTTCTCCCACTCTGGCAGATCTCAGCTTTATTCCAAAATGGTCTGCTATTGCCTGTAACTGTGCCTTGGTGCACTCCTCCAGCACCTGTTCATCTCTAGTGTCAATAAACCTTGTTACTTTATCATCCTCCATCTTGTGGTACGAGTGATAACCTGCACCTGATCTCTAATACCACTGCCAACTACCACCACTGCAACCTATATTCCGATCGAAATCCTGGCGAGGTCGCTAATGTTGGGGTTTACACTTACTCTTAGGTGATCAACAGTATACTTTCAATGTCACTCACCGTAGCCCTGCGGGTCTTCACTCTATCCTCACGGCGCCACTGCACGCCAGGAGAGTATCCCAGTCAATCCCAACCGGCCTCTGATTGAGAAGGAGTGGGAACACAACTCGTTCACTTAACTGTTATGTGCCCGCCCCAACAATAGGGCTTTACTATTAACCACAAGGTCGCCAATTGGTGTTTTCGGTGTCCAGTAACACGTCAGTGGACTGGTTGAATTGTGGTTTCCTTGGCAAGGTCACACTCAATAGAACAGGAATCAGGCAGGTACTTACTTTTATCACTCTTTGCTTTCAAGTATAATATAGCCACAAGATAAATGGAGGGGATGATAGAAACACAAAAGTATTTTGTATTTTACTTAAAAATTCATTCAAAGATGTCACAAGGTCATATCAATTAATAATCAGCTGATCCAGGCGGGAGTCGGTCGTTCCCACGTATATTATGCACTCACTACGGTGGCAACACTCCCCCTCTCGTCAATGTCACGATCAGCTGAGCGCCCCCCTTTCCGCGCGAAAGTTTATTGCTTGTTTCTCTAGCTGCACGCGCGCTGTTTCTTTAAGTTCTCAAAGATCACTAAAAGTTCGCACACTCGATATTTGCAACAATAGCACGTATTATTTCGCTACACTGTACTTGGGCTCAAACAATCGTTTCTATAATAAATGCGACAATAATTCACTGTAATGGTTTTATACACTGCCCTTCATTTCAATGATATCTTATGAAGTATTTAACACTGGAGTTCTCAGTACTTCCTTTCGTGGGCGATAACACAATAAATCACTGCACTCGCAAATGGTTATTCAATGCACGAACATAGACATATATAATATAGATAAATCAGACATCAATAAATGGTAAATAAATAGTTACTGGGCACATAGCCTAACTTCCAAATACTGACATGATATTATATATAATTTCTCACTATATGTTCACATCAAAGTCTCATGAAAAAATTCTCAACACAGTAAATTCATCACTTAATCCGGGTGCCTGTACACACCAATAATAATATATATAAGTATCGTGAGTACTCTTGATAGTACTATTCTGCACACTGGTGCCTTACTGTGACATAGGTGAGACTTGCTCACGACATACAAAATCCTCAGGCTAAATAATATAGCTGAATAATATAGCTGACTAAAGGGGAATTGGGAGGGAAACTAGAAACACCTACTTCCACCTATCCTCCGATGAGAGTTGAGTTGTAGCTCCTGGTCCTCGTGTCGGGAACGCCCCCACACACATGTAGTCGTGTCCTCCAGGAACCCACTTGCTGTCTCACCGTTAGCGCGTCGTCTCCGTGCCTTCTTCCCTGCAGGTCCGTGCTCCTCCTCGACTTCTTGTAGGGTTGGAGTCGGTCTCCTGGCCGTCGACTTCTCCCAGCTATGGCTGCCCGCCAACTTCTCGGCTGCAGTCGTCCGGATTCCCAACTAGTCCTCTTCTTCCTCTGCTACCCAGTGGCTCTGGTCAGCCACTACGCCGTCACGAATGGGTGAACTGCCTCAGACGTCGCCTACGTCACTGCACAGACTTCACTTCTTCTTGCACAGTACCTGTCCTGGAGCACTTGTTGCTCAATAACCGTCGATTCCCTCTCTGGTTCAACACATGAACTAAGGAAGACCTCACAGAGTACTGGCAGACTTCAGGTGACGCGTAAATCCACGGGAGCGGGAAACAACTGTCAAACTGACAGGACCAATCGTCGCACGTCCAACCTCCTTGACGTGTCGTGTCTGACTGATGGCGCCAACGCGGCGCGCTGCCCAGACCCCCTTCCTTCGTGACGTCACTTTCGCCACGGGAGGTTTTCATTGGCTCCCGGTGCCACATTGCTGTCGGTGACCAATCCGGTGTCACTGACGTCACACCATTTTGGCGGGGAAACAGGAGAGCCAGCGCCATCTTGGCTTCCTAAAGGGCCTAAACCACAGGCCAAAATATTATTGTTTCACAAATTTCTCGGCTCTCCGAGAACACTCCACTCTCCCACATATATCAAATTGATGCCTGCGACGTAGAGAACGCTTGGGTAAAGTGGACATGACTCTTACTGCAGGCGTGGGAGAAATATAAGGGGGGGAACACCGTCACAATATATATATATATATATATATATATATATATATATATATATATATATATATATATATATATATATATATATATATATATATGTATATATATATATATATATATATATATATATATATATATATATATATATATATATATATATATATATATATATATATATATATATATATATATATATATATATACCGAAAACATTTTTGTTAATCACCCTAAATATCGAGTGAGATATGCAGAGCAATGATTTACCCGTCATTCTTATAAACAAAAAATTACCATACCCCTCAAGAATACAGTGGGTTTTTCTTTTTGTTTTTTTACCCTTCAGTAACAGAACTTGACTTTGCAGGGATATGGGGAATCATTGTTCTTCAAAAGTACCACCGTTTAGCAGTGTATAAACGAGTTTTTATATCAGGCTTATCCGATGCAAAACAGCGCCTCCGTCTCTCACATAGCATAGACCAAATTTAGAAGTAGTCTTCACTTATTAGCAAAACCACCTTTGTTCACTACATGGCATAGTTCTTAACTTAGAGATATGACAATGCATCAGCCTTGTCACTGTTTAACACGGCATAACTTACAAGCACACACAGGTAAATACTTACTGACATCCTTGTACTCTAAGATACTCTATGACGTCCGTGAATTCACACCAGCTAACATTTCTGTTTCAAGGGCCCGGAAGACTCATTTCGTCAATGAACAAGTGTTACGGACCCGAATCCAGCGTCCGAGCCTGGAGCAGTGACGACCACGCCATCTGTGGATCAGCTCCCGAAACCCCCTCCAAATGGACGACGACACGTGGTGAGGACGAGGTGTACTGGCCACCAGGGCCAGTTTCCAGTCCTGTTCAGCTCACAACACAGCCGCTGCTGACCTCTAGTGAGGTGAAGCTCAGACAGTAACGCCATCTATGGAGTGAATAGGTGGGCGTTTGGGTCTGAGCCAGTAAGTGACATGTCCTAGTGTGTCTCTATTATTGATGACGTGTCTGATTACAGAGTCGACCTGGGACTGCTGTGATGGAAGTTGAGTCAGTCTACCCAAGGCAGCCGTCTCGACACCAAGTGTTTTGCTGCAGCAGCTGTGAGTCGCCTCCCGGATGAACACTGTGGTGTTACCCTGCCTGTGAAGCGGCAGTTGAAGGATTGTCATACCCGGGACTGGCTGGTGGAGACGCTTAACCACTGGGGTATTGCGGAAAGGAGAGTGATCTGTGGTATCACACGAGGCTCCTGACTAGGGCGCTACCCTAGTATCGCTCGTGGAGTGGCCTAACCAGCGTTGCTGATTCGGAACCTGCCAGCCATCTGCTGGACTTGTGGTTGACGGCCTCCACGGCGGTGCCCCCAGTGGAACAGTGTTTTGGCTGACCTGTGGCCGGGGTAGACTCAGCTTCTCGAAGGATTCGTCGTGAGGCCACGAGAGCCCCGAGAGCTTGGCACCGAGAGGATCTCTCGGTGCCAAGAGAGACCTCGGTGTATCTCGGTGCTGTCGTCTTCAGAAGAAGACGACAGTGTATTATAGTGTTTATTCCCCCCCCCCTTGTAATCCTTTATATATATTTATTGGTGACAGTGATCATTATATTATATTAAGTTTTTGACTTTATTTCCCTTCCCCTTTTAATTTACTTGCGTTGTGGATCACATCCCTTGAAAGCCACTACTGGCTTGGGGCCGGATACCCTTCCTCTAACAACATCAGAGTAAGAACCCAGTTGCGACCCGAGAGGGCCGTAACAACAAGGCACCAAGCCAACATGATATAATTGATGATTTACCTTTCCTACGTGTGATCCCTTCCATGTGACGTTACGTGACCACCTGCCACGTGCCAGCCTTCACCATTAACTGAAAGTTTTGTCACATCACAACATTGGTGATGTGGTGTGCCATATTTGATCCATTCTCGGGCTGATGCAGTGTCGGAGGTCAGTGTAAGACTGAGGGACAATGTACCTATCTTCTGGCCAGAAGTCAGTGAAGGATTAGTGGACAATGTACTTATCCTCTGGAAGGAGGTCAGTGTAGGACTAAGGGAAAGTGTATCTATCCTCCCCAATGTGTGACACCGAATTCAAAACATGCAGTTTTCAGCGATGGAACACATTGTGAGGTTCTACTGTTGCTATTCCTTCATTTTGAACAGTCTGACGTAGTGTGACGTGCCCTCAGCCTCATCATGTGGGACGTGGATCTTGTAGACTGTTGTTGTTTAGCGTGTAGGCACCAAGCCGACCTGCATCAGGATCACCAGGTAGGTCACCACTGTGCTCACCAACTGGGAAAAAGATATTAATGTACAATTACAATTATGTAATGTTTTTTTAGAGGAATATATAGACAATGTATCGTTGGACTCCCCCAGACACACGCACCACCGACTGAACCATAATGAGATAAAGATACACAAGGTCTACCTGACTTACTTGCACCTTGGAAGTCATGATACTACGACCAAGTTTCACGTAATACCTCAGTGTAGACTCAGTTGAAGGTAGTTCACCATGGAGATGGGAGATAGGCGCTACCGGATACCCCTCCCCCCCTCGCCCCCCCCCCCCCTTAGAATGACTATTTAAAATACTAATATGTTTAATGAGTTCCACAATTGAATATTAGTTTGTGGTATCCAACTAATTCCCATTATCAGGGTCAGGTTTATCAATATGTTTACTTATACGAACATCAATATTTTAATGATCGTATTATGCAAAGCAATTAAATTATTAACAAAATGGTACCAAGCACAATACTTTCCAAAACAGCCAATACAAAGGTACTTGTTTAGAGAACCCGAACTGACAAGAGAACTAAAGGAAACATGTTCACCACATCAATAATCTTCATCAGTGAACATAAGGTACTAAACACTAAAGGGAAAAACGTCAATAATAGTCACCAGATGACACTCGATCTTAATTATTTGGTGTATAGCTGAGTTAATCCTACATGTTTACGACTAGGAATGAAGAACTTATCCTTGACCTGTATCCCGAACCTTAATGGAAGTATATTATCACAGTTTTACAGGGTCAAACACAGAGACCATGTCAAGCAACCCCCTCCCCGCTCAGCTCGTTGTCGCCGTGTGGGGGGCTTCGTGGGCGGCTGCCGGAGTGTGATGCTCCTTGGGACAGTCCTCTGTCCTTTTCTAGCCTTGTGCTCCTGCTGCCGTCCTCTCCAATTCTGCTGGGCATCTTTTCCTTTTCCTTCTGTTTTGTTTTTCTCCCCCCTCTTCTCCTATCTGCTTGCCGTTTCCTGCCGACCTTTTGCTCGTTCTGGTTCTTCCCTTGGACTTCTTCTATTTTGACACCCGGGTGCTTGAGGAGGCATACTCTTGCACCCGTAGAACTGCAGTACCCGACGTCGAGAGCTAGGGGAACCTTTTATTGTCAATCCCCATTTCGCCACTGAACCCGATCTCGACGAACTGTCGGTTTCTTAAGGTGGCGTTTGTGGGGCGTATACTCACGACGCACCCCTAGGAGGCCCCGGCAAGATCGGCGATAGCTTCTTGTCGGGTGTCCTGCCTCTAATTGTGGCTCCGTGGTGGGTGTGGGGGCACATTCGTGAATGAATTCTTCTTTTCGTCATGATGATAAACCCTGTTTCGGCTGCTTCTGGTTTACCTTCTCAGGCTCGTGGGGTGGGCGACCAAGCCCCCGGGTCGGTCCATATTGGAAGACCGGGCTCTGTAGCCTCCGCTGCATTGGGCCCCGACCTTGCTCCTCCTTTGGCCTCTCTGACTCCTTCCCCTGGCTCCCCTCCCTCCTCTGTGGTTGGGTCGAGCCCCAAGCCCCCAGTGGTGACTACCTCGTCCCCTGGCGCGGCTCCTTCTCTAGTTGTAACTACTGCACCTTTTAACCCCTCTCTCTCTGGGGGGTTCTCACCGCCGTCCTCGTCACGGCCGCCCTCGCTCGATTCCTTCCAGTTCTGCTACCTATCAAGCCTTGTTTGGTCCCGCTTCGTGGGCCAAATATTTTGATCTCCTCCCTCTTGATTCTGCGCCTCCTGACGATTTCTCCCTCCATCGACATCTCGTTGATTCCGTGGATGCCTCCATTACTTTCAACCCCACTCGTCTCGGGACACGTGTCGTTGCTGCTCCTTCTCAGGATGCTGCTTCCCGCTTGGCTGCCTTATCCTGCCTTGGCGAGACCCCTGTTCGGGTCTCGAAGAACGCTCAGTTGAATGCCAGTGTTGGCACTATTTTGCTCCCGCCCCATGTTGCGACCGGTGTTCGGGACCTGCGCGACTGCCACGACGATATTCAACATATCCTTGCTGCCCAGGGCCATTCTATTCTCCAGGTGGACACGTTTACTCGTCCCCCTCGTGGTAGTCGTCGTCAACCCCTCCGGGTTGTGAAGATTACCTTTGATGGTAGGACCCTTCCACCCTCTGTCATTCTTGCTGGTGCCAGGTGCTCTGTCCAGGAGTACATTCCTTCTCCTGGGCTCTGCAACAAGTGCTGGAGGTTTGGGCATGGTGCCCTCCGCTGCTCCGGGACTGTCTCTCTCTGTCCTTTGTGTGGTGGCGAAGGTCACTCTAAGTCGGAGTGCACTTCTCCCCAGGCTCGTTGCCTCAACTGCGGTGAGGCCCATCCTACCTTCTCCCGTGCGTGTGTCCATTACAAGCTTGAGGCAGCCGTCCTCAACTTGAAGCACCGGGAGCGTTTATCTTTTCCTGAGGCGAGACGCCAGGTTCGCCGGCTCCCGCCTTATGCTAATATCTCTTATGCTCGCGTGTTGCGCTCTTCCTCTCCTCGTCCTTCCCGCCTTCCTCAGACTCACAACCGTTTCCGGGCCTTGGACCCTGATGCACCCCCTGCCCCCTCCTTTGTTCCTTTGAGTTCTCTCCCGAAGGATCCTCCTCCTGGTCCTCTGTCTGGGGTTCCCCTTCCTTCTACCCGGTCTGTCGTGTCTTCTGTGTCTTCTTCCTCGTCCCCCTCCGATCCTCCTTCCCATCCTCTTCCCCCATCTATCGGCTCTCCCCACCGCCTGTCGGTGCGGGCGGATGTCCATCGCTCTCCTAACGGCCGTCGTGTGTGCTCTCGTTCGGCTTCTCCTGTTGAGACACTGGAATCCGTTGCCCGGTACGTAGTTGCTGGGACACCGGTCTCTTTAAGTCAGAAGCGTAAGCCTGGCTCCTCTCCTTCCTCTTCCCCGGTGGGTAAGAAGGCTTCGCTTTCTTCCTCAGCTCCTACTTCTGGCTCTGTTGCTCCTTCCCCTCCCGTTTCAGTGATTGCACCCCCTGTTCCTGCTATGGAGGTTTCTTTGGACCCTGCTTCCCTTTCGGTTACTGCTCTTGCTGGGGTGCGCTCCCCTCTTTCTACTCCCCCTCTTCCTGCTGCTGTCCTTGACTGCTTCTCTCCGTTGTCTCCTCCTCTTCCTCCTCCTCCGGACCCCGCCCGCCCTCCTCTGATCTGTTCTCCCGTTTCCTTCCCTCCGTCTTTGCTCAGTTTACCCATGCCCCCCATGTTTACCCCATGACTTTGCTGACCCTGATCCCGACCCTGATATTCTTTAACGTGCTCTGTTGCTCTTTCGCCTTTGTTTCTTCCTTGTTCTCTGTTTTTGTCCTTTCTCTTCTCGTCGTTGTCCATTCTTCAATGGAACGTTCGAGGTTATTACGCCAATTTCCTCGAACTCCAACTTCTGATTTCGCAGTTTTCGCCCCTTTGTGTCTGTCTCCAGGAGCCAATGCTTGGTGTTCGTCCTGGTCGTTTTCGTGGCTATTCCTTTCTCTCCCCCCCCCCCCCCAGCCATTGCTGGGGCTTCTAATTCTTCTGCTCTCTTGATTCGTGCTGATGTTCCCTTTGTTCCTTTGCTTTTTTCTTCGCCTCTCCATTGTTCTGCTGCTCGTATCTTTGTGGGGAAATGGTACACAGTTTGTTCCATTTATCTCCCCCCGAGTGTCCCGCTCTCTCTTCCTGATTTGAAACACCTCCTAGACTCCTTGCCGGAGCCTGTGCTCCTGCTGGGTGACTTCAATTGTCGTCATTCTCTTTGGGGTGACGTTCTGACGAATACCCGGGGTCGCCTCCTTGAGCCGTTTCTCCTCTCTTCTTCCCTGTCTCTTCTGAATTCTGGTGAGCCCACTCATTTGGACTCTCGGACTCGCACCCTTTCTTGTCTTGATCTTTCTCTCTGCTCTTCTTCTCTTTACTTAGATTTCACGTGGCAGGTTCTTGATGACCTCCATGGGAGTGATCATTTCCCCATCCTTGTTTCCTTTTTCTCTTTTCGCCCTTCCCTCTCTTTCCCTAGGTGGCAGTTTGCTAAGGCAGACTGGACCCTATTTACCCTCAGTGCTGCTCTCTCTGACCTCTCCCTTCTGCCTCTCTCTCGCGCTCTCCTCCTTTTTCATGACACTGTCCTCAACGCTGCCCTCCGCTCTATTCCTCGCTCTTCCTCTCGGGGTCCACGGAAGTGTGTTCCCTGGTGGAATGCGGACTGTGCTCGGGCTGTCCGCTGTAAGCGTGCAGCCTGGAAGAGGCACCGCCGTAGGCAGACGACCGATTCTTTTCTTTTCTTTCGGAAAGCGAGTGCGGTGGCCCGTAGGGCCATCCGTACGGCTAAACGTGAATGTTGGGCGTCTTATGTCTCAACAATTACGTCCGAAACCCCTCTGGCCCAGATCTGGAAGCGTATCCGCAAGATAGCGGGTACGTTCGTTCCCGATGTTTCACCGGTCCTTCACCTCCATGATAGTCTTGTGGCGGACCCCGTTGCAGGTCGCTTCCGAACTGGGTTCCCACTTTTCTTCTGTTAGCTCTGGTCTTCATCTTCCCCAATCTTTCCTTCTTCGTAAACCTGTCCTTGAGTCTCGTCCTTTAGATTTCTGCACTCATCTTCAGCTTCCCTATAATGATCCCTTCTCTCTCTCTGAACTTCGTTCTGCCCTGGCCCTCTGCGGTTCTACGGCGGCGGGCTCCGATGGTATTCATTATGAGATGCTTCGCCATCTCCCTCCGAGCACGTCTCAGTATTTACTGAGTCTGTATAATCGGATCTGGGAGTCGTCGTCAGTCCCTGAGGGCTGGCTCGATGCCGTTGTCCTCCCTGTTCGCAAACCGGGGTCTCTGGGTACTTCCCCTAAGGACTTTCGCCCTATTGCTCTCACAAGTTGTGTCTGCAAACTCTTTGAACGTATGGTTAACGTTCGTCTGATGTGGTTCCTGGAACACCATCACCTCCTCTCCCCTTCTCAATTTGGTTTCCGCAAGTGCCGCAGCACGACAGATGTCCTGGTGAACTTGGAGGTCTATATTCGTACTGCTTTTGCTGCGAAGACCTCCGTTGTTGCCGTCCTTTTTGACCTGGAAAAGGCTTACGACACCACTTGGCGTTATCATATCCTATCTCAACTTCATTCTTTTGGCCTTCGTGGTCATCTCCCTCTCTTTCTCCGCAGCTTCCTCTCTCGTCGTTCCTTTCGGGTGCGCCTTGGTACCTCTCTCTCTCCCTCTTTTCAGCAATACGAAGGTGTGCCCCAGGGTAGTGTTCTGAGCACTACTCTTTTTCTGGTTGCCCTCAATGGTCTTCTTTCCTCTCTTCCTTCTGGTGTCTTCTCCGCTCTCTATGTCGATGATCTTACCCTTTGTTGTCAGGGTGATGATTCGCCTCTCCTTCAACGCCGGCTTCAACTTGCAATTGATGCCGTGTCGTCTTGGGCCACAGATCATGGCTTCAAGTTCTCTACTTCTAAGACTTGTGCCATGACTTTTACGCGGAAACGGGTTGTTCTTCGTCCCTCTTTGTCACTTTATGGTCATCCCCTTGAATACAAAGATTCCGCGAAGCTTGTGGGGTTATTCCTTGACACTCGTTTGTCTTGGTCTCCCCATATCTCTTACCTCCGTGTTGAGTGCTCTAAGGCCCTTACCCTCCTTCGGGTCTTGTCCCATGCTTCTTGGGGGGCAGATAGGCGCACTCTCCTTGCTTTACATTCCTCTCTCGTCCTGTCTAAGCTCGATTATGGTTGCCCTGCTTACTCGTCTGCTTCTCCTTCTACTCTTCGCCGTCTTGATGTTTTGCACCATACTGGGTTGCGCCTCAGTTCTAGTGCCTTTCGTTCGACTCCCATCCTTAGGTTGTATGTTGACACTGGCTTCCTGTCTCTCCAGGACCGCCGTGATCGCTACTGTCTTCGCTACCTTGCGCGGTCCTTGCAACATCCTTCCTCTCGCCTCTGTCGTGCTTTAACTTTTACCCCTCCTGCGGTTCCTGTTCCTCTTCACCACCTCCCTCTTTCTGTCCGGTTATCTCGCCTGCAGGATTCTCTTTCCGTTCGTATTTCTGATGTTTCTCCTCGTGTTGTTCCTTCTTTGCCCCCGTGGAGGGTCCCTCTTCCGCGGTTTTGTACATCCTTGACCCGTATCACTAAAGCTTTTACCCCTCCTACGGTTCTAAAACGCCTTTTCCTCGAGCACTTTTCTTCTCACTCCCGCTCCGTTTCTGTCTTCACCGATGGGTCTAAGTCAGCGGACGGTGTTGGCTACTCTGTTGTTTTTCCTGATCGCACTTATATGTGTCGCTTGCCTCCGGAGACTAGCATCTTTACAGCGGAACTTTATGCTATTCTCTATGCTCTTCGTCTCCTGCTTTCTCGTTGTCAGTCTTCCTTTGTAGTTGTTGTTGACTCTCGTAGTGCCCTCATGGCTCTCGGGTCCTTTAATCCGGTTCATCCAGTAGTTGTCGAGATCCAGCATTGGCTGTTTCTCGTTCACAGTAAATTTAAGTCGGTTGAGTTTTGTTGGGTTCCCAGCCATATTGGTGTGTCTTTAAATGAACGTGCGGATGCTGCCGCCAAGGAAGCTGTCCGCTCTTGTCCCATCTCTCGTAAAGGCATTCCGTATTCCGACTTTTACCCGGTTATCCATTCCTCAGTCCTTACCCGTTGGCAGGCTTCTTGGTTGTCTGTTACTGGTCACAAGCTACGTACTCTTAAATGTTGTGTTTCCTCGTGGCAGTCCTCCTTCCACCGTAACCGGCGGTGGGAAACAGCTCTGGCGAGGTTGCGTATTGGCCATACTCGCTTAACCCATGGTCACTTGATGGAGCGCCGCCCTGCTCCTTATTGTCCTAGTTGCATTGTCCCTCTTACGGTCGTGCATGTCCTTCTTGAATGTCCTGACTTCCAGGACGAGCGTGTGTCTTGCTTTCCGACCGCCCCTCGCGGTCACCTCTCCCTCGATAGAATTCTTGGTGACTCGGATACTTTTGATATCGTTCGCCTTATGCGTTTTTGTTCTCGTATTGGCATCCTTGGTGATATTTAGCGCCCTCTGATTATTTTGCGTATTTGATGGTGCTACATAGCCTTCCCGGTTTGGTGCCTTCTTTTGATAATTACTTACTTACTTATGTCAAGCAAACACATACAAACAGGCAAACACATGTCTATGTCAGAGACATAGAGAAATGGATAATGAATAATAATTCATATTTCCCCATTATTATCATTTATTGTAGTAATTTTTCAAAGTTAGTATTTTTTAATAAAACTGTAAATACAGTGTTGTTGTCATTGGTGGATACCGCTCCAGATGGGACTCATAGTTGGGTTGGACTCACCGAAAGGAGGTACTCACCGCCAGGAGGTACTCATCACCAAGAGGGACTCAGCTCTAAGAGGTACTCACCGCCAGGAAGGAGCTGGAGCCAAGGGTGTACCAGCTACACATATCGAACACCTGTAGCGGCTTCATGAGTCTGATCAGCTGGTACACCTTTTGGTAAATAAATACACGTAATTTGGTATGATTCTCCATGCTTTAATTTCTGATGAATATAGGATAGGTTCTTTAACTATAATTTCCTGTCAGCATCCTTGAGGACAAAATTACCTATAGTTGCCAAGACTGGGTGAAACCTCGCCTCACTTTATGATATCTGGTCTGAATACTTTCACTTGCGCTCATTTGCATTCGCTTTCCCTGCCTCTGAAGGTGCTAAAGAGAGTTTCAGTGAAACACCACCTTTAGTGACAACTGACAGGCCCAATTCAATTTGAAAATGAACGTTGGTAAGTTATTTTTCATCTCTCTTATTAAGTGATGCAGAACAAAGGAAAAAAACGATTCGTACTAGAATTGTTCATCTAATATATATATATGAATGATTCCAGTACGAATTTTGCAGTATGACGGTGGGGTGGGTGGGGCATTACAGCGTGTTGGACGACTAATAATTGCTGCTGGAGAGATATCCCGTCAATCAACACTTGGATAAATAAGGTGACTAATATAAAAAATCCTTGACTTAGGCTTACATTTTACTTTTTTTTCCACAGCAACAAATGCATATTAAATAAATGTTTACATTTCAAACCACCACAGTGATGTTTAGTTCATTGAACAGTATTCCAGTAAATAAACACTATCGAATATCTGGTCAAACGTTTCAATTAAAGTTCCTGAGGATAATGTTGTTTACAAACTTTTATGTTTCATTGCTCTGTAAATTCTAGCGAATGCCAGTTCTGCAGTTACCTTATCCAAGTTAAGATAATTATGAGGAGAAAAGCTAAGCCATAAACGACTATGTAACACTTGGAAGGGATATAAGGACAAGGAGCTGGGACAAGAGAACAAGAGGACAAGGAGCTTGTATATTAGGACAAGAAGCTGGGATATGAGGATAGAGTGAAGGAACAGTGCCTAACCAATTCGACCAATGGTTATTGAATATGGTATGTATCCTGAAAGATACAAAGCCTTCGCTGTACCAAATAGTCTATGTGGGTGTGATCGGATAAATGGTACCACATAGTCTATGTGGATACCTTATTCAAAACAGTACTGAGAACGGTTGCTGTTAACATGCTTGAGATAATATCAACTACACAATTCATTCATAAATATTTCGTCTGTATTTACTGTTATGCATAACGTAATGAAGAACATTAGATTTTTGAATAACAAAATTCAAAATGTTATTTTCTCCTTTTACAAATACCACCAGGACATCTCTCCTGTGTTCTCCTCACGACCAAAGACCACATTCACTCCAAACATCCACCACTTTCGGGTTATTCATGCCCGTGCCACCTCTTGGGTGGCTTAATCTTCATCATTCAATCAATCAATCTGTGTTCAACTCACCCGCGTCTTCATCTCGTGGTCCCGGATCCGGCATCTCAGGTCCCTCAGCATCCACACAGCTGTGTTTACCTGTGAGGTAATATCAGCTACATCATCAATAAGTAATTATTAAAATAAGGCGCCAAACCATGAAAGCTGTCACTCATCAATAATGTTAATGACGACCTCATCAATACAGTCTGTTTATTAGAGCATCGAATCAAAGCTAAACTGAAATTAACATGAGTTACAACATTCTGATATTAATATTATTTACAACATATCAATTACAACATTGGTTGCAATATACTGAAAGCAACAGGGATTGCAATAAAGCTGCACACATACCAATACAACTAGACTTACCTCATTAACAAAATTCTGGCCCACACGGTTAACCTGCCAAAGAAGACCATAGCTAAAGAAGGCGAGGAAGATAGTTCCTCCCATGATCAATATACCTCTCATTAAGGCATACAACGAAGCTGTAGCCATGATGAGAGCGCTCAGCAGCAACACACTGAGCGTTGGGAAGAAGAACGCTGTCAGCTTCTCATGGAGCATCTTGATCTACGTAAGAGAATTAATTAAGTCTTGGAGACGTTTATGGTAAAGCCCAACCACTTTGACGGTCGGGGATCATACCTGCAAGAAAGAGGCCGTTGCTCTATCGACCAGTCTATGTTGTTGGGTGGATAAGAACAAGTAATGGTACCTTAATATTCCTAGTATACGTAGGACAACCTAATAGTAAACTCTGATTATTGTGATATGCACAAAGTTGATGAGACGGATCAAGTGTAAACTACTGCAGGATATTCAACAAAATTCAGATATAACCTGACAAATACCCACCCGAATTTACGACTAATATCTAAAATCCCAGTTAAAATCTTCAGGAAGAAAAATTGCTTCATAAGTTATTAAACTAACCTGAAAGACGTTTCTTTCCATATCCTCCAAGGCTGAGATCACTGCTCCTCCTCGCACGTCTGGCACTGTGATGAAGTCTTCAGCCGCAAGGCGCAGGTGTCGAGAGAGAAGCCTGAAGACCACTTTAAAGAATTCCAACGGCACGATCCAGTAAATAATGATTAACGCAATATATAAAAGTATATAAACCGCTTCCATCACTGAGCTCATATCTAAAATAGTTACACAATTGATTATTAAGAATATTTCAAATATTAGAATTGGTAATGTGAGAAACATTATCCTCCTTCGTTCATCCACTACGGTCTCATGGACCACTGTAGCGAGGTGTTCCAGAGCATCCTTCAGTTTCCTACTATTGAGTAAAAACAAAAATAGGATCAAGTTTGTAGACATGTTCACGGAAATGGCGCCAATGAAAATTGCAGCGCTCCCTATATCCGGCTGAATCAATGGCAGAAACATTTTCCTTGTAAATAGGCAATTCACTGATGTTAATACGATTTGTACGAAGACACCCCAGAGGAAGATCTTGAGGTTGAACTTGAAAATACAACGAGTCTCCCCAGTCAACGTGAATGGAAATACTCCAAGCAATTGCAACCCCATCACAAGGGTCTTCCTTGACAACATTATTTTAGAGTCAAATGGGAAATATCTTGTTTATATTCCTTTCTTGGATACGTACGAGACTGTTTACAGTCCTTGCGCACCTGAATGTTGGTTAGAGTATGTGGGATGGTTCAGGCCAGATGGCCTCCTGGGTCATCACAGACTGCAGTGTGTTTTTAGTGGCCAGATTGTTTCCTAGATCGTCACAGTCATTAGAGTGCTTGTTACAGCCCGATTGTTACAATCACAGACTGTAGAGTGCTCGTTGTGACCAGATGGTGAACTAGATCATCACAGACTGTAGAGTGATCGTTGTGACCAGATGGTGAACTAGATCATCACAGACTGTAGAGTGCTCGTTGTGACCAGATGGTGAACTAGATCATCACAGACTGTAGAGTGCTCGTTGTGACCAGATGGTGAACTAGATCATCACAGACTGTAGAGTGCTCGTTGTGGCCAGATGATAAACTAGATCATCACAGTCTGTAGAGTGATCGTTGTGACCAGATGATGAACTAGATAATCACAGACTGTAGACTGCTCGTTGTGACCAGATGGTGTACTAGATCATCACAGACTGAAGAGTGCTCGTTGTGACCAGATGGTGTACTAGATCATCACAGACTGTAGAGTGCTCGTTGTGACCAGATGATGAACTAGATAATCACAGACTGTAGAGTGCTCGTTGTGACCAGATGGTGTACTAGATCATCACAGACTGAAGAGTGCTCGTTGTGACCAGATGGTGTACTAGATCATCACAGACTGTAGAGTGCTCGTTGTGACCAGATGGTGAACTAGATCATCACAGACTGTTGAGTGCTCGTTGTGACCAGATGGTGTACTAGATCATCACAGACTGTAGAGTGCTCGTTGTGACCAGATGGGGTACTAGATCATCACAGACTGTAGAGTGCTCGTTGTGACCAGATGGGGTACTAGATCATCACAGACTAACGCCCCTTCAGCACACAGTTCTCTGGCTGCTCCGTCCATCATATTGACTTTATTGATCTAGTTACTTCGGCAAACACTCATTTAACAAAGCACGATCTAATAGCTTTATATGATTAATGTCTATGTCATGTTATTGTTCCCTGTAGCCAGTGACTCTTTTTTTTGTCTAAGATAAATGTGTGTCTTTAGTTTTTATCTCAGACAAATGTCTATCTTTACTTTTTGTCTCGGACAAATGTCTATCTTTAATTTCAGTCTCGGACAAACGTATTTCTTTAGTTTTTTCTCACACAAATGTGAATCATCATTGTATGTTGACTCAGACAAATAAATGTCTTTTGCTTTTGTGTCAGGCAAGTGAATGTCTTGTATTTGTTTTGTCAGACAAATGAATGTGTTGTGTTTTTGTTTTAGACATGTTTCTCTTATTTTATGGTTCAAACAACCAGAGTCTGTCAGTTATTTGCCTAAATTTTATGTACATATATATATATATATATATATATATATATATATATATATATATATATATATATATATATATATATATATATATATATATATATATATATATATATATATATATATATATATATATATGTATATATATATATATATATATATATATATATATATATATATATATATATATATATATATATATATATGTACATAATATATATTTCGTACATTTCTTTTCACTGTTGGAGGTAATTCAAAAATCAATTCTCCAAAATTCATTTTTATTTCTAGTCTGACGCGACACTTGAGCGCGTTTCGTAAAACTTATTACATTTTCAAAGACTTTAGTTAACGCATACACAACTGAATAGAACTTACACATCTTCGATTTTGTTTATATCTACATTTGAGTGAGGTGGATGGGGTGAGGAGGTATTTAATAAGGTATTAATTTCATCAACACAAGCCAGAACATGAAACAATGGGTATTGAATAGAAGTGATTGTAGAAAAGCCTATTGGTCCATATTTCTTGATGTTTCTATATTGGAGCGGAGTCTTGAGGTGGGTAGAATATAGTTGTGCATTAATTGGCTGTTGGCCAATTAATGCACATGCGTCAGACTAGAAATAAAAATGAATTTTGGAGAATTGATTTTTGAATTACCTCCAACAGTGAAAAGAAATGTACGAAAGATTGAGAAAATTCGTGTTAGAATTATTAATCTTACTTTTTCGGTCATATTTAATAATATATATATATATATATATATATATATATATATATATATATATATATATATATATATATATATATATATATATATATATATATGTCGTACCTAGTAGCCAGAACGCACTTCTCAGCCTACTATGCAAGGCCCGATTTGCCTAATAAGCCAAGTTTTCATGAAATAATTGTTTTTCGACTACCTAACCTACCTAACCTAACCTAACTTTTTCGGCTACCTAACCGAACCTAACCTATAAAGACAGGTTAGGTTTGGTTAGGTACGGTTGGTTCCCAGCAAACACAAATCATCTACACAACGTTCGCCTATCTCTTCCCATAGGTGTGGGAATGATTTGCATTGAGAATGGTGCAGGAGAGCCTTTGAGAAACTTTTACTCAAAAAATCCAAACACAAAGGTTTAATTATAAATTGTTTTTCTACAATTATTTTCTTCCAAATGTAAAACAAATAGTTTTTACATGTTTAAATATAAAATTTATGGTGTTTTTTTGTAAAATTCATTAATAAATTGTGAATGATATATATTGGCTGAGTGAAACCTTTAAAATCCATTTAGTTATAATATGAACAGAAAAAAGTAGTTTTCCAAATTTTCTAAAAATCGCTCTTTTTAACACAATTTGACTCCTTATGCATTCCACTAAACACTAATATCATGTTTAAATATATAATTTATGTATTATTCACTAAGATAATTTATATAAATTTTAAAAGTTGCTGGAAAGTGGTGAGAACGAATCTAAAAACGTTTTGTTGTCTTATATTGGCGTGTTCTTATTAACTAGAGTGAGTAAGAGTGAGCGAGAGTGGGTAAGAGTGAGTAAGAGTGAATGAAGGTGAGTGAGAGTGCCAGAGAGTGTGTAAGTGTGAGTAAGAGTGAGTATAAGTAAGAGTGACTGAGAGTGAGTAAGAGTGACAGAGTGAGTAAGAGTGAGAGTAAGAGTGAGAGTAAAGTGATTGAGAGTAAGGGTGAGTATGAGAGTAAGAGTGATTGAGAGTTAGAGTGAGAGTAAGAGTGATTGAGAGTTAGTGAGAGTAAGAGTGATTGAGAGTAAGAGTGATTGAGAGTAAGAGTGATTGAGAGTAAGAGTGATTGAGAGTAAGAGTGATTGGGAGTAAGAGTGATTGAGAGTAAGAGTGATTGGGAGTAAGAGTGATTGGGAGTAGGAGTTAGAGTGAGAGTAGGAGTAAGAATGAGAATAAGAGTGATTGAGAGTAAGAGTGAGTAAGAGTAAGAATGAGAGTAAGAGTGATTGAGAGTAAGAGTGATTGAGAGTAAGAGTGATTGAGAGTAAGAGTGATTGGGAGTAAGAGTGATTGGGAGTAAGAGTAAGAGTGAGAGTAAGAATGAGAATAAGAGTGATTGAGAGTAAGAGTGATTGGGAGTAAGAGTAAGAGTAAGAATGAGAGTAGGAGTGATTGAGAGTAGGAGTGATTGGGAGTAGGAGTGATTGGGAGTAAGAGTGATTGAGAGTAAGAGTAATTGAGAGTAAGAGTATGAGAGTAAGAGTGAGAGAGTGAGTATGAATGGGTAAGGGTGACTGAGAGTGAGTAAGAATGACAGAGTAAGAGTGACAGAGAGTAAGAGTGACAGAGTAAGAGTGACAGAGAGTAAGAGTGACAGAGTAAGAGTGACAGAGAGTAAGAGTGACAGAGTAAGAGTGACAGAGTAAGAGTGACAGAGTAAGAGTGACAGAGAGTAAGAGTGACAGAGTAAGAGTGGCAGAGAGTAAGAGTGACAGAGAGTAAGAGTGACAGAGAGTAAGAGTGACAGAAAGTAAGAGTGACAGAGAGTAAGAGTGACAGAGAGTAAGAGTGACAGAGAGTAAGAGTGACAGAGTAAGAGTGACAGAGAGTAAGAATGACAGAGTAAGAGTGACAGAGTAAGAGTGACAGAGAGTAAGAGTGACAGAGTAAGAGTGACAGAGTAAGAGTGACAGAGAGTAAGAGTGACAGAGTAAGAGTGACAGAGAGTAAGAGTGACAGAGTAAGAGTGACAGAGAGTAAGAGTGACAGAGAGTAAGAGTGACAGAGAGTAAGAGTGACAGAGAGTAAGAGTGACAGAGAGTAAGAGTGACAGTAAGAGTGACAGAGTGTAAGAGTGACAGAGAGTAAGAGTGACAGAGAGTAAGAGTGACAGAGAGTAAGAGTGACAGAGTAAGAGTGACAGAGAGTAAGAGTGACAGAGTAAGAGTGACAGAGTAAGAGTGACAGAGAGTAAGAGTGACAGAGAGTAAGAGTGACAGAGAGTAAGAGTGACAGAGTAAGAGTGACAGAGTAAGAGTGACAGAGTAAGAGTGACAGAGAGTAAGAGTGACAGAGAGTAAGAGTGACAGAGTAAGAGTGACAGAGTAGGAGTGACAGAGTGTAAGAGTGACAGTAAGAGTGACAGAGAGTAAGAGTGACAGAGAGTAAGAGTGACAGAGAGTAAGAGTGACAGAGTAAGAGTGACAGAGAGTAGGAGTGACAGAGTGTAAGAGTGACAGTAAGAGTGACAGAGAGTAAGAGTGACAGAGTAAGAGTGACAGAGAGTAAGAGTGACAGAGTAAGAGTGACAGAGTAAGAGAGTGAGAGTGATTATGAGAGAGTTAAGAGTGTGAGGTGTGTGAGTGTAGCAGGCCAGGGAGGCAGGATGTGTGGTCACAGGCGAGGCCTAGGCCTCGTGATCTCTAATGTTGGTTTTTATATATATGTGGGATTTTTTGTCCTGTTTCAAATTATAATTATTTAGCAGGAATGTAATAAGATATTGCACAGTATTAATGTGACAATAATATATGCATTATTTCCTTGATAATCAAACTTGTTGTTCAAAGATAATATACAATCTTTGAAGGAAACTTTTTGAGAGCGCAAGCTGGCAACACTGTTCTGGTGAGAGAGACATATGGTTAGTTGTACTCAGACCTACAGTGGAGAAGGGTGTGTCCCAGCTGGCCGCCACCAGCCGCCACCAGCCGCCACCCGCCACCACCCACCACCAGCCGCCACCCACCACCCGCCACCACCCACCAGCCGCCACCCGCCGCCACCCACCATCAGCCGCCACCTGCCACCACCCACCACCAGCCGCCACCCGCCGCCACCCACCACCAGCCGCCACCCGCCGCCACCCGCCACCACCCACCACCAGCCGCCACCCGCCACCACCCACCACCAGCCGCCACCCGCCACCACCCACCACCATCCGCCACCCGCCACCAGCCACCGCCACCCACCACCGCCACTCACCACCCGCCGCCACCACCCACCACCAGCCGCCGCCACCCACCACCAGCCGCCACCCGCCACCAGCCGCCACCCGCCACCACCCACCACCAGCCGCCACCCGCCACCACCCACCACCCACCACCACTCACCACCCGCCACCACCAGCCGCCACCCGCCACCACCCACCACCAGCCGCCACCCGCCACCGCCACCCGCCACCAGCCACCGCCACCCACCACCGCCACCCGCCACCCACCACCAGCCGCCACCCGCCACCCGCCACCCGCCACCGCCACCCGCCACTGCCACCCACCACCACCCGCCACCAGCCACCGCCACCCACCGCCGCCACCACCCACCACCCGCCGCCACCACCCACCACCAGCCGCCACCCGCCACCCACCACCACCACCCGCCGCCACCACCCACCACCACCACCCACCACCACCAGCCGCCGCCGCCACCACCACCCACCACCACCGCCGCCACCACCATCACCGCCGCCGCCACCACCACCCACCACCACCGCCGCCGCCACCACCCATCACCGCCGCCGCCGCCACCACCCACCACATCCGCCGCCGACACCACCGCCACCACCCACCACAGCCGGCACCACCACCCACCACCACCACCCACCACCGCCGCCACCACCAGCCGCCACCGCCCGCCACCGCCCGCCACCAGCCGCCATCACCACCACCACCACCACCAGCCGCCATCACCGCCACCAGCTGCCACCACCACCAGCCGCCACCACCACCAGCCGCCATCACCGCCACCAGCTGCCACCACCACCAGCCGCCATCACCGCCACCAGCTGCCACCACCACCAGCCGCCACCACCACCACCTGCCACCAGCCGCCACCACCGCCCGCTATCAGCACTCACCGCCCGTTGCCACAGTCGCCACCGCAAGCCGCCACCGCCAGCCGCCACCAGCCCCCCCCCACCGCCGATCGTCACCACCCACCACAGCCGCCGCCGCCCGCCACCGCCCGCCACCACCCACCACAGCCGCCACCACCCACCACCACCCGCCGCCGCCACCCACCACCACCAGCCGCCGCCGCCACCACCCACCACCACCGCCGCCACCACCCACCACCACCAGCCGCCGCCGCCACCACCACCACCCACCACCACCGCCGCCACCACCAGCCGCCGCCGCCACCACCACCCACCACCACCGCCGCCACCACCCACCACCGCCAGCCGCCACCACTCATCACAGACCCCGCCACCGCCCGCCACCACCGCCAGACACAGCCGCCAGTGTCCGCCACCGCCGCCACTGTCCGCCACCGCCGCCACTGTCCGCCACCGCCGCCATTGTCCGCCACCGCCGTCACTGTCCGCCACCAGCGCCACTGTCCGCCACCGCCACCACTGTCCGCCCGCCGCCACCACTGTCCGCCCGCCGCCACCACTGTCCGCCCGCCGCCACCACTGTCCGCCCGCCGCCACCACTGTCCGCCCGCCGCCACCACTGTCCGCCCGCCGCCTCCACTGTCCGCCCGCCGCCTCCACTGTCCGCCCGCCGCCTCCACTGTCCGCCCGCCGCCTCCACTGTCCGCCCGCCGCCTCCACTGTCCGCCCGCCGCCGCCACTGTCCGCCCGCCGCCGCCACTGTCCGCCCGCCGCCGCCACTGTCCGCCCGCCGCCGCCACTGTCCGCCCGCCGCCGCCACTGTCCGCCCGCCGCCGCCACTGTCCGCCCGCCGCCGCCACTGTACGCCCGCCGCCACTGTCCACCACCGCCGCCACGGTCCGCCCGCCGCCACTATCCGCCACAGCCGCCACTGTCCGCCCGCCGCCACTGTCCTCCCGCCGCCACTGTCCGCCCGCCGCCGCCCTGTCCGCCCGCCGCCACTATCCGCCACCGCCGCCACTGTCCGCCCGCCGCCACTGTCCGCCCGCCGCCACTATCCGCCACCGCCGCCACTGTCCGCCCGACGCCACTGTCCGCCCGCCGCCACTGTCCGCCCGCCGCCACTGTCCGCCCGCCGCCACTGTCCGCCCGCCGCCACTGTCCGCCACCGCCGCCACTGTCCGCCCGCCGCCACTGTCCGCCCGCCGCCACTATCCGCCACTGTCCGCCCGACGCCACTGTCCGCCCGCCGCCACTGTCCGCCCGCCGCCACTGCCCGCCCGCCGCCACTGCCCGCCCGCCGCCACTGTCCGCCCGCCGCCACTGTCCGCCACCGCCGCCACTGTCCGCCACCGCCGCCACTGTCCGCCCGCCGCCACTGTCCGCCACCGCCGCTACTGTCCGCCCGCCGCCACTGTCCGCCCGCCGCCGCCACTGTCCGCCCGCCGCCACTGTCCGCCCGCCGCCACTATCCGCCACCGCCGCCACTGTCCGCCACAGCCGCCACTCTCTGCCGTACAGCCTCCCCTCTCTCCGTTAGTAAATAATTATAATTGTTAGTAAATAATAAAAGAAATATAAATTATTAGATTTTTTTTACCCTTAAATTGGTTTTAATATTTAAATTGAAAATAATAATATAATATAAAATATAATTTAATTTCAAGAAATTTAACTTTAAACACAAAGATGTAAAAAGGGTTCAGATTATTGGCTCAAACCTTTCATAAGAGATTCATATTGGTATATGAATGGATTATGAATGACTCATGTTAGAAGTGTAAAGTTGCCACAACATCTCAAATTAGTGTTAGATACATATGTCTTGGTTATAAGTTTTGGAAACCTATTTAAGTCCACACACAATATCGTATCTGATAGGATAAAACAAACGTTTCCAATACTTTCAAATACTTTCCAGATATGTTGTGGCAACCTAAAATTGTTTGCTGGGTTAGGTTCTGTCATATATCTACGTTAATTTTAACTCCATTAAAAAAAATTGTCCTCATACATAATGAAATGGGTAGCTTTATCATTTTATAAGAAAAAAATTTGAGAAAATATATTAATTCAGGAAAACTTGGCTTATTAGGCAAATCGGGCCTTGCATAGTAGGCTGAGAAGTGCGTTCTGGCTACTAGGTACGACATATATATATATATATATATATATATATATATATATATATATATATATATATATACATATACATATATATTAGTATATTTTGGTAGCAGTCTTTCCTGTAGACATATATTATTAAATATGACCGAAAAAGTAAGATTAATAATTCTAACACCAATTTTCTCTATATTTCTTATGTTTCTTTTCACTGTTTATGGTAATTGAAAAATCAGTTCACCAAAATTCATTTTTATTTCTAGTCTGATGCGACAATTGAACGCGTTTCGTAATAACTTATTACATTTTCAAAGACTTTAGTTTACACACACACACAACTATAACCTGAAAACACTAAACAGAGTTCTTACAATGATTTAAACAGCTTTCATTTTATTTTATACCCGCATTTTGGGTGAGGTGATATGTTAGAACGGTTTTGAATGAGGTGAACAAAACTTTCAATACAGGACAGAACACGAAACAATGGGTATTAATTGGGTAAATTGAAGGTAAGAATGGAAGTAACTGCAGAGGGCCTATTGGCTCAGATTTCTTGATGCTTCTATATTGAAGCGGAGTCTTAAAGTCGGTAGAATGTAGTTGTGTATCAAATGGCTGTTGATTGCTGGTGCTGACTTCTTGATGTGTAGTGCCTTGCAGATGTCAAGCCGCCTGCAATCGCTGTATCTATCGATGATTTCTGTGTTGTTTGCTAAGATTTCTCTGGCGATGGTCTGGTTGTGGGAAGAGATTATATGTTCCTCCGTTGCTTTTGCATCGTTAATCGCCTGGAAAGAGATGTTGTTGTCTTGCCTATATACTGAGTTCTTTGAGACTTACACTCCCCAAGTGGGCATTTGAAGGCATAGACGACGTTGGTCTCTTTTAAAGCGTTCTGTTTTGTGTCTGGAGAGTTTCTCATGAGTAGGCTGGCCGTTTTTTTGGTTTTATAGTATATCGTCAGTTGTATCTTCTGATTTTTGTCTTTAGGGATAACGTTTCCATTAACAATATCTTTCAGGACCCTTTCCTCCGTTTTATGAGCTGTGGAAAAGAAGTTCTTGTAAAATAGTCTAGTAGGGGGTATAGGTGTTGTGTTAGTTGTCTCTTCATAGGTTGCATAACGTTTCACCTTCCTTCTTATGATGTCTTCAACGAAACCATTGGAGAATCCGTTGTTGACTAAGACCTGCCTTACCCTACAGAGTTCTTCATCGACTTGCTTCCATCCTGAGCTGTGGCTGAGAGCACGGTCGACATAAGCGTTAACAACACTCCTCTTGTACCTGTCTGGGCAGTCACTGTTGGCATTTAGGCACATTCCTTTGTTTGTTTCCTTAGTGTAGACTGCAGTGTGGAAACCTCCGCTCCTTTCCATGACTGTTACATCTAGAAAGGGCAGCTTCCCATCCTTCTCCATCTCGTAAGTGAAACGCAACACAGAATTCTGCTCAAATGCCTCCTTCAGCTCCTGTAGATGTCTGATATCAGGTACCTGTGTAAAAATGTCGTCAACATACCTGCAGTATATGGCCGGTTTGAAGTTCATGTCGACTAAGACCTTTTGCTTGATGGTACCCATGTAGAAGTTCGCAAACAGGACTTCTAGGGGAGATCCCATGGCGACCCCATCTACTTGCTTATACATGTGCCCATCCGGGCTCAAGAAGGGTGCCTCTTTAGTACAAGCTTGGAGTAGTTTCCTTAGAATGTTTTCTGGTATGTCAAGAGGAGTACAGGCCGGATCACAATACACTTTGTCTGCTATCATCCCGATTGTTTCATCCACAGGTACGTTGGTAAACAGTGATTCTACGTCCAACGAGGCTCTTATCCCTGTGGCCCGTCTTCCCCGCAGTAAGTCAACAAATTCCTTTGGAGACTTCAGGCTGAAGGTGCAAGGGACATAAGGAGTCAGCAAGCCGTTGAGTCGCTTCGCCAGTCCGTACGTGGGTGTGGGTATCTGGCTGATGATTGGCTGAAGTGGGCTTCCAGGCTTATGTGTCTTGACATTTATATACGCATATCCAGGTTTATATTCCCCAATAATCTTTGGCAGGTGGAGTCCGGAGTTCTTGGCATTCACAGTTTCGATCAACTTGTTGACCTTTGCTTTCAATTCGGCTGTAGTGTCCTTGGTTACCCTTTGGAGTTTAGTTTGGTCAGAGAGAATGAGGTTCATTTTCGCCAAATATTCGTCTTTTTTAAGAATGACGTATATTGGCGACTTGTCACCTCTCCTGACGACTATCTCCTTGTTCTCACGAAGGCTCTTAGCTGCCGCTTTGAGCTCGGGGGACAGTATGGTGCTTCTGTAGTTGCCTCGATTCTTTCCTTCTTCCGCAATAAGTTCTGCTTGTAAGGTGTCTTTGGTGGTGACCTTCTTTTGTGTCCCGAGGCCGAATATGTCGTCCAACAGGATCTCCAACTCCACTTTCCGGGCCATCTCACTTGGTCTGGACATAATGTGACAGTTTATATCCAGATTTAGGAGAGTGCCTTGGTCCTCAGTGAGGTTGATTCCTGCAAGGTTCAGGAAGCGGTCTCTTGGTCGTGGAATTGCCATAGGTCCTCCATATAACATTGTTAGTTTCTTGATTATCCTGGTTTCGGTGCTGAGGTGATGTTGATCAGTGAGGATGTCGTGGTGTTGCTCGATGCGAGTTCAGAGACTTTCGTCAATTTTGCTGTTTCTCCATTTCTGTTTCTTCATGCTGTAGCATGAAGTAGTTGCGTTTTGTTGTTTTTCATTTCATTTTCTGCCTAATGTATCTGATTACGAATCAGATCTTGGCGATATTTTATCATGAAGGCTTGATTCCTTGCTTCTGGGTTGTGTGTTTTAATATTAGTATATTTTGGTAGCAGTCTTTCCTGTAGATATATATTATTATATATGACCGAAAAAGTAAGATTAATAATTCTAACAAGAATTTTCTCTATATTTCTTATGTTTCTTTTCACTGTTGATGGTAATTGAAAAATCAGTTCTCCAAAATTCATTTTATTTCTAGTCTGACGCGACACTTGAACGCGTTTCGTAATAACTTATTACATTTTCAAAGACTTTAGTTTACACACACACAACTATAACCTGCAAACACTAAACAGAGTTCTTACAATGATTTAAACAGCTTTCATTTTATTTTATACCCGCATTTTGGGTGAGGTGATATGTTACAACGGTTTTGGATGAAGTGAACAAAACTTTCAACACAGGACAGAACATGAAGCAATGGGTATTAATTGGGTAAATTGAAGGTAAGAATGGAAGTAACTGCAGAGGGTCTATTGGCCCATATTTCTTGATGCTTCTATATTGGAGCGGAGTCTTGAAGTGGGTAGAATATAGTTGTGCATTAATTGGCTGTTGATTGCTGGTGCTGACTTCTTGATGTGTAGTGCCTCGCAGATGTCAAGCCGCCTGCTATCGCTGTATCTATCGATGATTTCTGTGTTGTTTGCTAAGATTTCTCTGGTGATGGTCTGGTTGTGGGAAGAGATTATAAGTTCCTTAATGGAGCCCTGTTGCTTATGCATCGTTAATCGCCTGGAAAGAGATGTTGTTGTCTTGCCTATATACTGAGTTCTTTGAGGCTTACAGTCCCCAAGTGGGTATTCGAAGGCATAGACGACATTGGTCTCTTTTAAAGCGTTCTGCTTTGTGTCTGGAGAATTTCTCATGAGTAGGTTCACCGTTTTCTTGGTTTTATAGTAAATCGTCAATTGTATCTTCTGATTTTTGTCTGTAGGGATAACGTTTCTATTAACAATATCTTTCAGGAATTGTTCCTGAAATTGTTCAGATTGTTTCATATTTTAGAAGGGATTGAGAGCGTGTTAGGCTTTCCATGACTCTTCTTAGGATCACGACTGACTTCCCCCTCCCCCCAAGATGCGAGCCACAACAGTTAGCTAACCACCAGATATATTTTTACTGCTTGGTGAACAAAACCACCAGATTGTGGGCAAGTTTCAAAATGTTTCGTTCTACTACACGAGAATCGAACTCAAAATATATAGATATTAAAGCTATTAACGACTATTACTTTGATGTAATAAAGATACTAATAAAATAGGTATATACAAATAGTGTTTATTAAACAATACATTTAAGTGACACTTTGTGTATATTATATTTATATTAAATAATACTTATTGCATTAATGTATATTGTATTTTGTATGAACAATTTATATTGTATTTGGTATATATCGCTTATATTGTATGTTGTATCAGCACTTTACATTGTATGTTGCATCAGCACTATACATTGTATGTTGCATCAGCACTTTACATTGTATTCTGTATCAACCCGTTATGTTTGCAAACATTTACGCTGTAATAATTGTTGTTTATCAAAACAAAAGCAAGAGAGAGGCTTGGATATTATTGTTGCCTCTAAATCAGTTTGGGTTTTGGGTGTCCACAACTGTTGCTAAAGGCTGTAAACAGATACATTGTTCCTTTTCACCTTTGGCACTATTTTTTAATGGGTGGTAAACCTTTGGTGCCAAGTACGGGGACCTTGTCGATGGCAGGTGACCTCCCGGTGTCAACTAATGGTACTTTGATGATGTTAGGTGATGGCCTAGTAACATTCAGCAGACACCTATACCAGGTGAGTCGCCCACTTGCAGCAGCATCACCAGGTGGATCACCCATCTGCAGCAGCATCACTAGGTGGGTGTCCCACTGGCTGCAGAACTACCAGGCAGGTCACCCACTTGCAGCAGTATCACCAGGTGGATCACCCACCTGCAGCAGCATCACCAGGTGGATCACTCACCTGCAGCAGCATCACCAGGTGGGTCACCCGCCTGTAGCAGCATCACCAGGTGGGTCACCCGCCTGTAGCAGCCTCACCAGGTAGGTCACCCACCGTGTAGCAGCATCATTGTGGTAGGTCACCAACCTACAGTAGAATCATCGGACTGGTCATCCACCTGCAGCAGAACCACCAGGCAGGTCACCCACCTGCAGCAGCATCACCAGGTGGGTCACCCACCTGCAGCAGCATCACCAGGTAGGTCACCCACCGGCAGCAGCATCACCAGGAGGGTCACCCACCTGCAGCACCATCACCAGGTGGGTCACCCACCTGTAGCAGCATCACCAGGTAGGTCACCCACCGTGTAGCAGCATCATTGTGGTAGGTCACCAACCTACAGTAGAATCATCGGACTGGTCATCCACCTGCAGCAGCATTACTAGGTGGGTGACCCACCTGCAGCAGCATCACCAGGTAGGTCACCCACTTGCAACAGGATCACCAGGTAGGTCACCACCATGCTCACAGACTGAGGACAAAATAGTTTAACTGAAATAATATTCTTACTAATACCAGCTTAAGATAAATCTACCACTACAGCTACTGCGTCTTCTACAGTTACAGCAACATCTACTACTAGTTCCACTACTAAAACTGTTCTTACTACTTCATATACAAGTTATTGTAAATTCATAGTGTTGGGAATTATATATACAAACTAAAAGAGTATTAATGAAAATACCGAATTCAGTCAATTTATCGATCATATCGCTTTCATCCCTCCAGAATGATCGTTTGTAAATGTACTTATGTCTTAGGTGCATTTTTTGAGAGAGTAGGTCATCTTGCGGGTCGACGCAAGACAGTGTTCCTTCAGTCTGTCCTCATATCCCTGCTCTATAACGGTCCTCACATCCCTGCTCTAAGGCGTTCCTCATAACTCTGCTCTAAGGTGGTCCTCATATCCCAGCTCTAAGGCGGTCTTCAGAAAGTGTCTAAGTGTAACACAATCTCACTGTGTTATAAATTCCGTTTGTCGTCTCAAACTGGTTTCGGAATGAGAATAAATTTCATTTTATTTTGATACTGATTTTAAAAAAATAATCACGTTGCTAAGAAATTTTATCCTCAAACACCAGAACCCAACAGACACGATGGTCTGCTTGGGTTCTCTTGGGTCCTCTGCGTATTTATTCCATGTTATTAACCTCTACGAATTTTATTCATCTTATTAACCACTGCAAATTTAATCCATGTTATAAAAAACAAAAGAGCTTCCATTGTAAATATAAAGCCGACAGAAAATCTTTCGAGCAGGATGAGAGGATCGAACCATCGTTCTGGTTCCCCTCCAGAAACTGTATCATATATAGAGATTTTCTCGGTTATGTGACACTGCATGAATGTTCTTAATTATAATAATTTGTCTAAATCGACCCTTTGTTCAGTGTTAGAGTAAAACTGTTACTGATGTGCTGGAAGGTACTCACCGCCAGGAGATACTCACCACCAGGAGGTACTCACCGCCAGGAAGTACTCACAGCCAGAAGGTACTCATCGCCAGGAGGTACTCACCACCAGGAGGTACTCACCACCAGGAAGTACTCACAGCCAGAAGGTACTCATCGCCAGGAGGTACTCACCACCAGGAGGTACTCACCGCTGGGAGGTACTCATCGCCAGGAGGTACTCACCGCCAGGAAGGAGCTGGAGCCAAGGGTGTACCAGCCACACATGTCAAACACCTGTAGCGGTATCAGTAGGGACACCAGCTGATGCACCTGTTGGTAAACAAAGGCACGTGCTTTGCTTCAAACTAAGATGTTTTCCACATTTCGAGCATATTAATTTGCGTACATAAAGAACCTATTTATAATTGAGGAATTTTGATTTATATCAAAATATTTTCAACAGAGATAAATATTATCCAGTGACGTGGGTTCGATCTCATTATATGTCCTCACCATTTACTCATAGATATTACACTTATTTCATCATACGGTTGACCAATGGTGAGGATAATCCGTATTAACGTATTAAACAAATGTCTACAACACGTATATCTTACCCTCGTCTTCAGTTCGTTGTCAGTCATCCGGCAACTCAGCTCCTTCAACATTGCCACAACTACATTTACCTGTAAGATATTGATCTTTGCTTATAATTGCTGATATTATTGATCTCAAATACAATATTTTCATTTTAATCCAGTAGCTAGGCATGGGTTTTTCTCATTTATTAGATAGATGGGAATTGTATATTTCCCATCTATTTTTTTGTATATTTATATTTGTTTTTGTTTTGGTGGGAAAAGGGGAAGGGGGAAGGGAATGGTTGTGATGGAAGTGTAGCTGAATGGTCGTTAGCCAAGATGGAGGCCGGTAGGATGGTTGCCGGCCTGGATGGTGGCTAGCTAGGATGGTCGCCGGCCAGGTTGGTGGCCAGATAGGATGGTCGCCGGTCAGGATAGCTTGTGGCCAAGATCTCAGATGGTTTTAATGTTTGAAAATACGAAGCTAGAACCGCTAGCATGTGCATGCGGGGATGGAGTCACTGGGATGGGACTGCGGGGTTGGGGTCACTAAGATAGGACTAATGGGATGGAATTTCCGGAATGGGACAACTTGGATTGGGCCATTAGAATGGGAATGCTGGGACCAGACTGCTGGAATGGGACAACTGGTTGGGACTGCTGGGATGGGACAACTGGGATGGAACTACAGCGACAGAACCTCTTGACTGGGACAAATGACAGGGATAATTAGGTTGGCTGTAACAAAACGCCCTTAAATACCAATTACAACTGAGGCCAACCAATAGAAAATTACCTAATGACTCATCTCATCAACAAACTTTTGTCCCACGCGATTGATCTGCCAGAGGAGGAAGAAGCTGAGTGTAATGAAGATGAGGGTGCCCCCGTTTACCATGATGCCCCTCAGTACACCGTAGGAGGAGGTGGTAGCCAAGAAGAGAATATCCAGCAGCAACACACTAAACCCCTGGAAGAAGTACGCGGCCAATTTCCCCCGGAGGACCTCCACCTGGAGAAGTACAGAAGTAATGTTATATAGAGGGAATGGGTATATTACGTCATTTGGTTGCTCTGGTGGGTACAACATTGGAGGAGGGAGCAATTTTTCCATCTACTTATTCCTTCCGAAGTGATGAAAACAGACACACGGGTGTGTTTACTAATTGTATCTGCATAATTGAGCGATTGACTCCTGGACCCCACCTTTTTTTATCTACTACATATATTTTTCTTACACACGCACAAACACACACACACATCATTCATTCATTTAGAACATCATTCAGAAGCCTAAGTGAGGAGGCTTTTAGGGTGCTTTGCATTGCCTACGTGAGACCAGTCTTAGAGTATGCCGCACCATCATGGAGTCCCTACCTGAAGAAACACATAAGGAAACTGGAAAAGGTTCAGAAGTTTGCGATGAGGCTTGTCCCAGAGTTACGAGGGATGGGATATGAAGAGCGCCTGAAGAAACTGAACCTTACGACACTAGAAAAAAAAGAGAGAGGGGGATATGATAGGAACGTATAAAATACGCAGGGGGAATTAAAAAGTGGAAATAGATGAAATGTTCACACGTAATAGTAACAGAACGAGGGGGGTATGGGTGGAATCTGGAAACTCAGATGAGTCACAGAGATGTTAGGAGGTATTCATTTAGCGTGAGAGTAGTTGAAAAATGGAATGCACTTAAGGAGCAGGTTGGGAAAGCAAACTCTATTCATAATTTTAAAACTAGATATGGTAGGGAAAAGGGACAGGAGTCATTGCTGTAAACAACCGATGGCTAGAAAGGCGGGATCCAAGAATCCATGCTCGATCCTGCAAGCACAAATAGGTGAGTACACATGGGGTCTATAGCTGAGTGGACAGAGCGCGGGACTCATAATCCTGTGGCCCGGGTTGGATTCCCGACACCAGCAGAGCCAAATAGGCAGAGTTTCTTTCAACCTGATGCACCTGTTACCTAGCAGTAAATAGGTACCTGGGAGTTAGACAGCTGTTACGGGCTACTTCCTGTGTGTGTGTGTACTCACCTAGTTGTGCTTGCAGGGGTTGAGCTTTGGCTTTTTGGTCCCGCCTCTCAACCGTCAATCAACTGGTGTACAGATTCCTGAGCCTACTGGGCTCTATCATATCTACATATAATACTGTGTATGGAGTCAGCCTCCACCACATTACTGTCTAATGCATTCCACCTGTTAACTACTTTGACACTGAAAAAGTTCTTTCTAACGTCCCTGTGGCTCATTTGGGTACTCAGTTTCCACCTGTGTCCCCTTGTTCGCGTACCACCCGTTTTGAATAGTTTATCCTTGTGTACCCTGTCAATTCCCCTGAGTATTTTGTAGGTAGTGATCATGTCTCGCCTTACTCCTCTGTCTTCCAGGGTCTTAAGGTGCATTTCCCGCAGCTTTTCCTCGTAACTCATGCCTCTAGTTCTGAGACTAGTCTAGTGGCATACCACTGAACTTTTTCCAGCTTCGTCTTGTGCTTGACAAGGTACGGGTTCCATGCTGGGGCCGCGTACTCCAGGATTGGTCTTACATATGTGGTATACAAGATTTTGAATGATTCCAATGATTCCTTACACAGGATCCTGAAGGCTCTTCTGATGTTAGCCAGCCTCGCATATGCCGCAGACGTAATTCTTTTTACGTGGGCTTCAGAAGACAGGTTTAATGTGATATCAACTCTTAGATCTTTCTCTCTGTCCGTTTCATGAAGTACTTCATCTCCTATTCTGTATTCTGTGTCTGGCCTCCAGTTTCCACCGCCTAGTTTCATTACTTTGCATTTACGCGGGTTGAACTTTAGCAGCCATTTGTTGGATTATCTAAGTCATCTTGTAGCCTCCTACTATCATCCTCTGTTACAATCCTCCTTATATTTTTTGCATCATCAGCAAACATTGAGAGAAACGAGTCTATACCCTTTGGGAGATAATTTACATATATCAGGAGCAGTATAGGTCCATGGACTGAACCCTGCGGGACTCCACTTGTGACGTCTCGCCAATCTGAGAACTCACCCCTCACAGTATCTCGTTTTCTTCTGTTGCTTAAATACCCCCTTGTCCAATGGAGTACCTTCCCTTACACTCCAGCCTGCATCTCCAGCTTTTTCACTAGCCTCTTGTGTGGTACTGTATCTAAGGTTTTCTGGCAATCCAAAAATATCCAGTCTGCCCATCCCTCTCTTTCTTGCATGATTTTTGTTTATGGTTGAAGAATTCAATTAACCCTATGAGGCAGGACTTGCCATCCCTGAGCCCATGTTGATGCTGTGTTACAAAGTTCCTTCGCTCCAGATGTTCCACTAGCTTTCTTCGCACAATCTTCTCCATCAGCTTGCATGGTATGCAGGTTAGAGACACTGGCCTGTAGTTCAGTGCCTCCTGTCTATCCCCTTTCTTGTATATTGGAACTACATTAGCTGTCTTCCAAATTTCTGGCAGTTCCCCTGTTGCCAGTGATTTGTTATACACTATGGAGAGTGTCAGACACAGTGCTTTTGCTCCTTCCTTTAGTATCCTTAGTATACTAAGTACCTTAGTATATGTATACCTAAGTACACCTAAGTATACCAAAGTAAGTATACCTAGGTATACCTAAGTATACCTTAGTATGTGTGTGTGTGTGTGTGTGTGTGTGTGTGTGTGTGTGTGTGTGTGTGTGTGTGTGTGTGTGTGTGTGTGTGTGTGTGTGTGTGTGTGTGTGTGTGTGTGTGTGTGTGTGTGTGTACTCACCTAGTTGTGTTTGCGGGGGTTGAGCTCTGGCTCTTTGGTCCCGCCTCTCAACCGTCAATCAACAGGTGTACAGATTCCTGAGCCTATCGTGCTCTGTCATATCTACACTTGAAACTGTGTATGGAGTGAGCCTCCACCACATCACCCCCTAATGCATTCCATTTGTCAACCACTCTGACACTAAAAAAGTTCCTTCTAATATCTCTGTGGCTCATTTGGGCACTCAGTTTCCACCTGTGTCCCCTTGTGCGTGTTCCCCTTGTGTTAAATAGACTGTCTTTATCTACTCTATCAATCCCCTTCAGAATCTTGAATGTGGTGATCATGTCCCCCCTAACTCTTCTGTCTTCCAGCGAAGTGAGGTTTAATTCCCGTAGTCTCTCCTCGTAGCTCATACCTCTCAGCTCGGGTACTAGTCTGGTGGCAAACCTTTGAACCTTTTCCAGTTTAGTCTTATCCTTGACTAGATATGGACTCCATGCTGGGGCTGCATACTCCAGGATTGGCCTGACATATGTGGTATACAAAGTTCTGAATGATTCTTTACACAATTTTCTGAATGCCGTTCGTATGTTGGCCAGCCTGGCATATGCCGCTGATGTTATCCGCTTGATATGTGCTGCAGGAGACAGGTCTGGCGTGATATCAACCCCCAAGTCTTTTTCCTTCTCTGACTCCTGAAGAATTTCCTCTCCCAGATGATACCTTGTATCTGGCCTCCTGCTCCCTACACCTATCTTCATTACATTACATTTGGTTGGGTTAAACTCTAACAACCATTTGTTCGACCATTCCTTCAGCTTGTCTAGGTCTTCTTGAAGCCTCAAACAGTCCTCTTCTGTTTTAATCCTTCTCATAATTTTAGCATCGTCCGCAAACATTGAGAGAAATGAATCGATACCCTCCGGGAGATCATTTACATATATCAGAAACAAGATAGGACCGAGTACAGAGCCCTGTGGGACTCCACTGGTGACTTCACGCCAATCGGAGGTCTCACCCCTCACCGTAACTCTCTGCTTCCTATTGCTTAGATACTCCCTTATCCACTGGAGCACCTTACCAGCTACACCTGCCTGTCTCTCCAGCTTATGTACCAGCCTCTTATGCGGTACTGTGTCAAAGGCTTTCTGACAATCCAAGAAAATGCAGTCCGCCCAGCCCTCTCTTTCTTGCTTAATCTGTGTCACCTGATCGTAGAATTCTATCAAGCCTGTAAGGCAAGATTTACCCTCCCTGAATCCATGTTGGCGATTTGTCACGAAGTCCCTTCTCTCCAGATGTGTTACCAGGTTTTTTCTCACGATCTTCTCCATCACCTTGCATGGTATACAAGTCAAGGACACTGGCCTGTAGTTCAGTGCCTCTTGTCTGTCGCCCTTTTTGTATATTGGGACCACATTCGCCGTCTTCCATATTTCTGGTAGGTCTCCCGTCTCTAGTGATTTACTATACACTATGGAGAGTGGCAAGCAAAGTGCCTCTGCACACTCTTTCAGTACCCATGGTGAGATCCCATCTGGACCAACCGCCTTTCTAACATCCAGATCCAGCAGGTGTCTCTTGACCTCCTCTCTCGTAATTTCGAACTCCTCCAAGGCCGCCTGGTTTACCTCCCTTTCTCCTAGCACAGTGACCTCACCCTGTTCTATTGTGAAGACCTCCTGGAACCTCTTGTTGAGTTCCTCACACACCTCTCTGTCATTCTCTGTATACCTGTCCTCGCCTGTTCTAAGTTTCAATACCTGTTCTTTCACTGTTGTTTTCCTTCTGATGTGACTGTGGAGTAGCTTTGGTTCGGTCGGTGTGTGTGTGTGTGTGTGTGTGTGTGTGTGTGTGTGTGTGTATGTGTGTGTGTGTGTACTTACCTAGTTGTGTTTGCGGGGTTTGAGCTCTGGCTCTTTGGTCCCGCCTCTCAACCGTCAATCAACAGGTGTACAGATTCCTGAGCCTATTGGGCTCTATCATATCTACACTTGAACCTGTGTATGGAGTCAGCCTCCACTCGACCACGTTTGTGTGTGTGTGTGTGTGTGTGTGTGTGTGTGTGTGTGTGTGTGTGTGTGTGTGTGTGTGTGTGTGTGTGTGTGTGTGTGTGTGTGTGTGTGTGTGTGTGTGTGTGTGTGTGTGTGTGTGTGTGTGCGTGTGTGTGTGTGTGTGCGTGTGTGTGTGTGTGTGTGTGTGTGTGTGTGTGTGTGTGTGTGTGTGTGTGTGTGTGTGTGTGTGTGTGTGTGTGTGTGTGTGTGTGTGTGTGTGTGTTTGTGTGTGTGTGTGTGTGTGTGTACTTACCTACTTGTGTGTTTGCGGGGGTTGAGCTCTAGCTCTTTGGTCCCGCCTTTCAACTGTCAATCAACTAATGTACAGGTTCCTGAGCCTATTGGGCTCTATCATATCTACACTTGAGGCTGTGTATGGAGTCAGCCTCCACTCGACCACGTTTGTGTGTGTGTGTGTGTGTGTGTGTGTGTGTGTGTGTGTGTGTGTGTGTGTGTGTGTGTGTGTGTGTGTGTGTGTGTGTGTGTGTGTGTGTGTGTGTGTGTGTGTGCGTGCGTGCGTGCGTGTGTGTGTGTGTGTGTGTGTGTGTGTGTGTGTACTCACCTAGTTGTACTCACCTAGTTGTGTTTGCGGGGGTTGAGCTCTGGCTCTTTGGTCCCGCCTCTCAACCGTCAATCAACAGGTGTACAGATTCCTGAGCTTATTGGGCTCTATCATATCTACACTTGAAACTGTGTATGGAGTCAGCCTCCACCACATCACCCCCTAATGCATTCCACTTGTCAACCACTCTGACACTAAAAAAGTTCTTTCTAATATCTCTGTGGCTCATTTGGGCACTCAGTTTCCACCTGTGTCCCCTTGTGCGTCTTCCCCTTGTGTTAAATAGACTGTCTTTATCTACCCTATCAATTCCCTTCAGAATCTTGAATGTGGTGATCATGTCCCCCCTAACTCTTCTGTCTTCCAGCGAAGTGAGGTTTAATTCCCGTAGTCTCTCCTCGTAGCTCATACCTCTCAGCTCGGGTACTAGTCTGGTGGCAAACCTTTGAACCTTTTCCAGTTTAGTCTTATCCTTGACTAGATATGGACTCCATGCTGGGGCTGCATACTCCAGGATTGGCCTGACATATGTGGTATACAAGGTTCTGAATGATTCTTTACACAAGTTTCTGAATGCCGTTCGTATGTTGGCCAGCCTGGCATATGCCGCTGATGTTATCCGCTTGATATGTGCTGCAGGAGACAGGTCTGGCGTGATATCAACCCCCAAGTCTTTTTCCTTCTCTGACTCCTGAAGAATTTCCTCTCCCAGATGATACCTTGTATCTGGCCCCCTGCTCCCTACACCTATCTTCATTACATTACATTTGGTTGGGTTAAACTCTAACAACCATTTGTTTGACCATTCCTTCAGCTTGTCTAGGTCTTCTTGAAGCCTCAAACAGTCCTCTTCTGTTTTAATCCTTCTCATAATTTTAGCATCGTCCGCAAACATTGAGAGAAATGAATCGATACCCTCCGGGAGATCATTTACATATATCAGAAACAAGATAGGACCGAGTACAGAGCCCTGTGGGACTCCACTGGTGACTTCACGCCAATCGGAGGTCTCACCCCTCACCGTAACTCTCTGCTTCCTATTGCTTAGATACTCCCTTATCCACTGGAGCACCTTACCAGCTACACCTGCCTGTCTCTCCATCTTATGTACCAGCCTCTTATGCGGTACTGTGTCAAAGGCTTTCCGACAATTCAAGAAAATGCAGTCCGCCCAGCCCTCTCTTTCTTGCTTAATCTTTGTCACCTGATCGTAGAATTTTATCAAGCCTGTAAGGCAAGATTTACCCTCCCTGAACCCATGTTGGCGATTTGTCACGAAGTCCCTTCTCTCCAGATGTGTTACCAGGCTTTTTCTCACGATCTTCTCTATCACCTTGCATGGTATACAAGTCAAGGACACTGGCCTGTAGTTCAGTGCCTCTTGCCTGTCGCCCTTTTTGTATATTGGGACCACATTCGCCGTCTTCCATATTTCTGGTAGGTCTCCCGTCTCCAGTGACTTACTATACACTATGGAGAGTGGCAAGAAAAGTGCCTCTGCACACTCTTTCAGTACCCATGGCGAGATCCCATCTGGACCAACTCGAAATTTCGAACTCTTCCAAGGCCGCCTGGTTTACCTCCCTTTCTCCTAGCACAGTGACCTCACCTTGTTCTATTATGAAGACCTCCTGGAACCTCTTGTTGAGTTCTTCACACACCTCTCTGTCATTCTCTGTATACCTGTCCTCGCCTGTTCGAAGTTTCAATACCTGTTCTTTCACTGTTGTTTTCCTTCTGATGTGACTGTGGAGTAGCTTTGGTTCGGTCTGTGTGTGTGTGTGTGTGTGTGTGTGTGTGTGTGTGTGTGTGTGTGTGTGTGTGTGTGTGTGTGTGTGTGTGTGTGTGTGTGTGTGTGTGTGTGTGTGTGTGTGTGTGTGAGTGTGTGTGTGTGTGTATATGTGTGTGTGTATATGTGTGTGTGTGTGTGTGTGTGTGTGTGTGTGTGTGTGTGTGTGTGTGTGTATGTGTGTGTATGTGTGTTCTTCACTTGAGAAGGAATATGGAAATGGAAAAATTGCTCCATCCTCAAGCATTACGAGGCAAAGCTTGAATGATCTCCAAACTATAAATGAATTTAAACTCTATGGTTCATCGAGGATTCGAACCTGGGTGGGAAGGAGTCCCCCCAATAGGTATCCAGATCTAATACCACTCTGCTATCGATTCATAGGAAATCGATGACGGAGTGATAATAGTACTTAATAGCCAATAGAATTAGGACTAACCCTGCGAATTTTACCCTCCATGTCATTCAGGACAAGGATTATATCATTTTTGCTTTCAACATTACTGAAGTGTTCACTTGAAGGCAGGAATGCATCTGTGGACAGAATACTTTTTGTTGCCAGCAGCAAGTATTTTGAGAGCAGACTAAACATTAGCATGTAGAGCTCAATTGGCACCGTACACGCGAGGACACTCATGAACGCACAAAATGCTATGGTAGACATTTCGGAGACTGTGTTCAGATGCAAAGAGAATGTTGACTCGCTTAAGTATGGAATTCCTGTTGCTATCAGGATGACAACAATATACATAGGTCTTCTTTCAGATCGGTCCCCTTCGCTGATCATGGGAGAGACTTCTTCAAAGATATCAACCAGTGTCTTAGAGTTCTTCCAGAGGCAAAGCATGAGCAACGCCACTGCAACATCAAAAGATATATTGACTGTAATATATACAACTTTCCCAATATTGGAATATTCTCCTTTGCAAAAAATCAAATAATCGAACACAAAGTTTGTAGAAACAAACAATATTTGCGTGAAGACTCCCCAGAGGCAGAGCTTAAGGCTGAACTTGTAGGAGCAGCGAGTCTGGTTCTGGGACACTGTGTATGGAAATATTCCAAGTACCTGGAGACCGATCACCAGTAGGCGCCAAGGCCACGACCCAGCGCCTGCTGTTGCTTGTGGCGACATATTTCTTGTGTATATATTTAAATAAACATATTTTGAAACACCATGTTTATCTCCTTGAAAGCCTTAAACAAATTCTTGAATAACTAAACTGTGAAATCTAAGTTAAAAATGATAACGTAGTAATCTGGGATCGTGAAATAGAGATTTGCTGCTCCCAGAGTGCGAGTGGTGGACGTCCTGCTGCTCCCAGAGTGCGTGTGGTGGACGGACTGCTGCTTTCAATGTTCTTTATAAACTAAATTTTAAGTCATAGATCCGAGAAATGCCTACTGGCTTGTTTTTACCTAATGTATGATGGACGTTGTGTATGTTCAATTGATTTTGTAATGAACAAACATCTGCAAGCTACCATCATGATATTGCACCCATTATTTCACTGACAGCGACGAACCAAAGGCTCTGATCAAATATAGACGGTAACAATGCATGTTATTATTAATCATTGACCCGCACTGTATTGCCGCTGACTGTGCACCATTTATTTTGTTCAAGTAGACACTGAAACCTTTAACCATTAGCGAAACAAGATGACTGATAAACATGACGTCAATATAATTTCCTGTGAATGTAAATGATTGTTATCTAATTTCTCGACACTGGTATCAGCTTCAGGAATCTTAGCTTCAACACCAACGTTTACCTGAAGCCCACAAACCGTGGAAAATATCTCAGATCTGTGAAGAAATGTTATAAACATCGTGGAAGAAATTAACAATGGCGGGATATATCAATGAGAAAATTTTGACCGAGTGGGTTAAAGCTAGTGTCTGCGAATTACCAGAACGTTGGTTCAAGTCACCTCATTGTCTCAAAATGATTTTATACTAAACGTTGTGATACTTGCACATATATCTCAGCCGTGCGATAAAAAATTCTGTCTGAGAATTATTCCAAAATTAGAACTGAAATTATTGAACAAATTGACATCAACTAAGTCTTTTTCTAACACCACCAAGACTTTACACACTTGTCAATATATATATATATATTATATATATAGTCTCCACCCTATATACATAAAGAACAATACCGTTTATAACAGCAATACCTTTTGCACGGTCACTCAACCATCCGTGACCGTGCAAAAGACAATAGTAGCCGAGGCTTTTTACCCCATTACGTCCCGTCTCATTCAAGCATTTTTGCATTTGTGTTGCTCACGTGGCTCCACAGAGTGAGTTGATTTGATGAAATAACTATACCCAAGATTACCACCAAGTGCTGCATGACGGTGGGGGAAATAGTCTCGGCAACCATCGTCTTTTGTACGGTTGCATTTTGTTCCTGGCTGTCTGGGTTCGAGTCACTTCTGGGGTGTGGAGTAGTTTCCAGTCATATATATATATATATATATATATATATATATATATATATATATATATATATATATATATATATATATATATATATATATATATTAGTATATTTTGGTAGCAGTCTTTACTGTAGACATATATTATTAAATATGACCGAAAAAGTAAGATTAATAATTCTAACACGAATTTTCTCAATCTTTCGTACATTTCTTTTCACTGTTGGAGGTAAATCAAAAATTAATTCTCCAAAATTCATTTTTATTTCTAGTTTATTTCTAGTCAAAATAAAAATGAATTTTGGAGAATTAATTTTTGATTTACCTCCAACAGTGAAAAGAAATGTACGAAAGATTGAGAAAATTCGTGTTAGAATTATTAATCTTACTTTTTCGGTCATATTTAATAATATATATATATATATATACCCCGAGATATCCTCGGGGTATCGTGGAGACCGGACGCACCGTGGAGCTCCGGGCTACCTTCATACTTTATCACAAAACAGTGAGGTCAAGCAGGTGGGGCGTTGGTCAGGACATATGTGAACATCATTACAAGACATCTTCAGCGTTTGAAGTCCCTCCATCGTCCCAGTCAACGGTATTTTACAATTTTCTCCTGTTTGTCAAGCTTGAACTCACCAGCAACAGTGCCAGTGAGGGAGGCCTACCACCTTAACGGCCGGGGCGGGATGGGGAAGGGCGGGGGCGGAGGGAGGCGCGTGAGGGAAAGTGAACCTTAGAGTAAGGCGTCACTAGGAACACCCGCTAACCGGTCAGGCGGAGGAGGCTGGTAGTGGCTGCATTTCAAACTGCCCTCACCACCACACCACCCCACCACCTCCCTCGTGGGCTCAGTGAATGATAGTGAACAATTTCTGTCTGTTTGGTGTATACTTTGCGGCCCCGACATACAAAGTGAATACCATGTATATATAGTGCCATAGTGAAATATACATCTCAAAGTGCCAACTCCGATACTCAGTGCCATACACACCACAAAGTGTCAACCCCAGTTTATAGTGTCATACATATAACAAAGTGCCAACCCCATATTCTCAGTGTCATACATACCCTGGTGTACATATATGTGAATGTATATTGTGTGTCATGTGTATAGCCCACTCGATACCACGCCTCCCCCCCCAAACCGACCCCATCCCCCCCCCCCCGCACCTCACTACCTGAGCTGACCCTCGCCCCACCGGCCTCCACACCCAGCCGCGGCCTCCACACCCAGCCGCGGCCTCCACACCCAGCCGCGGCCTCCACACCCAGCTGATGCCTCCACACCCAGCCGCGGCCTCCACACCCAGCTGATGCCGCCACACCCAGCTGATGCCTCCACACCCAGTTGATGCCTCCACACCCAGCCGCGGCCTCCACACCCAGTTGCTGGCTCCACACCCAGTTGCTGGCTCCACACCCAGTTGATGCCTCCACACCCAGTTGCTGGCTCCACACCCAGTTGATGCCTCCACACCCAGTTGCTGGCTCCACACCCAGTTGTTGGCTCCACACCCAGTTGCTTGGCCATGACCCAGTGTGTTTGCCCCCCTCTATAGAATAATGCACAGTTTAACTCTGCCAACCGAGTTGAAATGGAAGGGGTCCCAGCGGTCGGGCAGGACTCCACAAGCCTTGAGGTGCCAACAACTGCTCCTAAAAGAGGTTTTTGCCGAGTATGCAACAAAAACACCGCCATAAACTCCAACGGTGGTGTTATCCGCTTTCACACCTTCAACGAGGAAAGATGCAGTGGTTCCCACCAGCTTCCGAAGGGAAGCAATGGCCAGCTGCCATTAACAGTTAGGGAAGAGACTCCCATTAACCTAATCTCATCTGAGAACCTCACCCAAGCGATCATAGCGACGTCTGCTAGAACATTACCACACATCCCAAAAGCAGCCCGCCCAAATGCAGCAGCCAAACTTTGTAATCTTCTGAAAAGGGTCAATGATGCACCGGAAAACATTCAAGCGTGGCATAATGTCCTTCTGTTTGGCAATGTATGCCTCACCGTCCCTCCAAGGAGGGACAAATCACTTGCTTCCTCGGTCCTGAGGGCGATAAATGAATACCCAAGGGGGGACAACCTAGTTCGCCTGCCTCTGCGAGCAAAACACACCCACCGCAGAAATGGTAACAACAACATACCGGAAACGTACAAAATCAGAGCACAAATCACCAAGAAAATTGAAGAGGGAAATACCGCAAGTGCTATTAGAGTCCTCACCAGTGACGAGAAAATTGCTCCTCGAAACTCAGCCACAGCACGGGCCCTGCAAAGCAAGCACCCACCCAGAGCCCCTCAAGGCGACAACATCGTTCCGCCATCAGCCGACACCATTTCAGACCCATTAACCGTTGGTGAATCTGAGGTCTACAAAGCAGCCCTTTCTTTTCCACCTGGGTCAGCAGGCGGCTTTACAGGGTTAAAACCTCAACATATCAAGCAAATGTTAAATCCTGCGGTTGGTGATGCTGCACAAGATCTTCTTATGGAACTCACAAGGTTCGTCAACATGTGTCTGGCTGGTGAGATACCTGAGGTCATCAGGCCTCTCTTTTTTGGTGCCTCCCTCTGTGCTCTCAAAAAGAAGGACGAAGGAATCAGGCCAATCGCTGTTGGCAACACTCTCCGACGCCTGATTGCCAAGGCTGCTACGAGGGTTGTCAGCCAGCAAGCGGCTGAATTGCTGAAACCAATCCAGCTTGGATTTGGAATCCCCCAAGGCTGTGAAGCGGCTGCCCATGCAGCACGAGCATACATCACAAACATTTCTGATGAAAAGGCCCTGCTCAAACTGGACTTTAAGAATGCCTTCAACATGGTAAGAAGAGATGCAGTACTTTGTGCCGTACATCGCCATTTCCGGCCCCTCTACCCGTTCATACTATCGTGCTACAGTGGCGAGTCAAAACTGCTCTTTGGTGAACATGAAATCAGATCATGTGAAGGTGTTCAGCAAGGTGATCCTCTTGCTCCCCTTCTTTTCTGCTTAGTCTTAAAAGAAATCACCGAAAGCTTGTCCAGCGAGTTCAACATCTGGTTTTTGGATGATGGCACTATAGCTGGCACCGTAGACCACCTCTTGTCAGATATCAGGAAAATAAGGGAGCAAGAAGTAAGCCTGGGTCTCGTCCTGAACCCTTCCAAGTGTGAAGTAGTCTCCCCCAACCCAGACATCGTAGCTAGAATAAGGTCTGCCTTGCCTGGAGCCCATGTCATTAGGGCCGAGAACAGCACCCTCCTTGGAGCTCCCCTCGGGTCTAACGCCATTGAGGAGATCCTCGACAAGAAAATCGCAGACCTTAGGAGGATGGAAGACAGAATAGGTGACATCGATGCCCACGATGCTTTTTATCTCCTCACCAAATGCCTATCCCTTCCGAGGCTAACCTACTTTCTGAGGTGCGCCCCATCTTACGACAGCCAAAAGCTTGACGAGTATGACCTCCTACTGAAGACCATGCTGGAAAAAGTTGTTAACCTCTCTCTCAACGAATGCCAGTGGAAACAAGCCACTCTTCCTGTCAGGCTCGGTGGCTTGGGTGTCCGCACCGCCACCCAAATTGCTGTCCCAGCCTTCCTGTCTTCCTCCTCAGCATCAGATGACCTGGTTAAGGAAATTCTACCTGACACCCTGAGTGATGTAGCGGGGATACAGGACCCCCACTACACGGAATGCGACACGAAATGGGGGGCCATGACAGACCCAGCACTCAGACCAGCCATGCCGAAAGCCAAGAAACGATCCAGTTGGGACAGCCCCATTGTAGACAAAGAAGCCACAGCTTTGCTGGAGGCAGCAACAACCCCCAGTGATCGTGCACGCCTCACAGCTGTGCAGGCTCCCCATGCAGGGGACTTCCTTCTGGCAGTCCCTATGTCTGCGACAGGCACACGTCTTGATCCGCAGGAGCTCCGTATTGCAGTCGCTCTCCGCCTTGCTGCCCCTATCCACACTGTTCACAGGTGTATTTGCGGCGAGGCAGATGCTGACGAATATGGATTGCATGGCCTGCACTGTGGAAAATCGGGTGGTTGGCACACTAGACACGACGAAGTCAACGACATCATTAAAAGAAGCCTTGCTTCTGCTCAGTGTCCAGCGGAGAGAGAGCCCCGCAACCTACTGAACCGTGACTCTGTTAGCTTTGCCGGCCGACCAGACGGAATCACACTGCGTCCGTGGAAGGGTGGCAGGCAGTATCATGGGACTATACTTGCGTATCCACCCTGGCAACGACATACATCACCCTCTCTGCCGGCACGGCAGGAGCCGCAGCGACACACAGAGAAAAACAAAAGTCAGTCAAGTACAGGCAATTAGATCAAAGGTACAATTTCGTTCCAATAGGGTCTGAGACCCTAGGCCCATGGGGTGAGAGTGCAAGAAGGTTTCTTAAGGATCTTGGTTCCAAGCTCATTGACACCACAAGAGACCCTAGAGCAGCAAGTTTTCTCTTTCAGCGCCTCAGTGTCGCGATCCAGAGGGGAAATGCCCGCTGCATCCTCGGTTCCTGCCCGGCGTCGGAGGAGTTCGAGGAAATCTACAGCCTCTAGGAAGCGAACTTTTTCTTGTGTCCTCTTAATGTTCATTTTTTGTATAAAATCAGATATGTAACTGTATAACCTTGCATAATAAAGTGTACATCATAATAAAAAAAAAGGGGGTGGTAGGAGAAGTGAACACTCTTTCGTATTCAGAGTTAAATGTCAAGTTTTTCCCTGAGTGCTCTGTGTTCCCTTCTCTGAGGCTGTGGGTCCCTATAATTACACCAGTGGTGGTACCCCCCTATATAAAAAAAAAAAAATATATAAATATATATATATATATATATATATATATATATATATATATATATATATATATATATATATATATATATATATATATATATATATATATATATATATATATATATATATATATATATAAAGAGAGAGAGAGAGAGAGAGAGAGAGAGAGAGAGAGAGAGAGAGAGAGAGAGAGAGAGAGAGAGAGAGAGAGAGAGAGAGAGAGAGAGAGAGAGAGAGAGAGAGAGTGAGAGAGAGACAGAGAGAGACAGAGAGACAGAGAGAGAGACAGAGAGACAGAGAGAGAGAGAGAGAGAGAGAGAGAGAGAGAGAGAGAGAGAGAGAGAGAGAGAGAGAGAGAGAGAGTGAGTGAGAGAGAGACAGAGAGAGACAGAGAGACAGAGAGAGAGACAGAGAGACAGAGAGAGAGACAGAGAGAGAGAGAGAGAGAGAGAGAGAGAGAGAGAGAGTGAGAGAGAGACAGAGAGAGACAGAGAGACAGAGAGAGAGACAGAGAGACAGAGAGAGAGACAGAGAGAGACAGAGAGACAGAGAGAGAGACAGAGAGAGACAGAGAGAGAGAGAGACAGAGAGAGACAGAGAGAGAGAGACAGAGAGAGACAGAGAGAGAGAGAGACAGAGAGAGACAGAGAGAGAGAGAGAGAGAGAGAGAGAGAGAGAGAGAGAGAGAGACAGAGAGTGTCTCTCTCTAGTGAATGCTAACTGCTGCAAGAATCATTAATCACAAACTTTCAGCAATTTCTACCTGGGGTAGGAGATGGCAGGTCACATTTGCGGCTGAGAAGACTCAAGCGATGATGATAACTAGACTGCACATGGCGAATCGGACAGAACTGCAAATGGGTGGCAAATCCCTAGAGTTCACAGAAGAATTTGACATCTTGGGAATGAAGTTCGACTCTTCAATGACAATGAAGAGCCATGTGGTAAACTTAGCTAAAAAGGCAGCCAGGAAACTTACAGCACTACGGCGCATCTCATATCTTCTTGACAGCAAGGGTTGCAAAACCTTATATGAAGCTCAAGTTCGCTCCCATCTTGAGTATGCACCCCTTTCCTGGATTGCCTGCCCCCCATCTTTCGTCAGACTGTTGGACAAAGTGGAGATACGGGCTAGAAGGCTTATCTCTAGTCTTGACCAAGTCAGGTGGGAACGGTCTGAACATCAGAGCCTGCAACACCGTCGGGACGTTGTTGGTCTTACTGTTATGTACAAGGCCAACATCCTTAAAGTTCCGCACTTGGCCCTACTCCGTGGAGTACCAGTAGTTCCCACTCGTAACACTAGGCTCTCAACCTTCAACAGTCTCATGCTGGAAGTGCCATTCTCAAGAACATCACTCCATCAGCGTTCATTCCTTCCGAGACTTACTCGCATCTGGAACTTGTTCGCTCAACAGATTGATACACGGGAGATCAGGTCAACTGTTCACATGAAGACTCTGGCACACAGCTGGCTACAAGCTCATCCTGTTCCTTATTTGATTGTTACTTAATGTTTTTTAATGAATAAAGGCTATTCCTTCTAAAGCAAATAATACCAGGCTCATGAAATAAATGGGCATCTAGGAGTAGGTTTCAACTTAGCTTACATAAGTTAAATATATGGTAGTTCCCATTGTGTTAGTTTCAAAGTATACTCTTATGTAATAAATGAGTTTCTAGGTGTAGGCTTCAGATGAGCTGAGGTAGGATAACAGCTCTTGCTTGCAGTTTCAATAGGTATGTTATTAGGCATCCCTTATGAATCCTAGTCTTAGTTTAAAAAAAAAAAAAAAAAAAAAAAAAAAAAAGAGAGACAGAGAGAGAGAGAGAGAGAGAGAGAGAGAGAGAGAGAGAGAGAGAGAGAGACAGAGAGAGAGAGAGAGAGAGAGAGAGAGAGACAGAGAGAGAGAGAGAGAGAGAGAGAGAGAGAGAGAGAGAGAGACAGAGAGAGAGAGAGAGAGAGAGAGAGAGAGAGAGAGAGAGAGAGAGAGAGAGAGAGAGAGAGAGAGAGAGAGAGAGAGAGAGAGAGAGAGAGACGAGAGAGAGAGAGAGAGAGAGAGAGAGAGAGAGAGAGAGAGAGAGAGAGAGAGAGAGAGAGAGAGAGAGAGAGAGAGAGAGAGAGAGAGAGAGAGAGAGAGAGAGAGAGAGAGAGAGAGAGAGAGAGAGAGAGAGAGAGAGAGAGAGAGAGAGAGAGACAGAGAGAGAGAGAGAGAGAGAGAGAGAGAGAGAGAGAGAGAGAGAGAGAGAGAGAGAGAGAGAGACAGAGAGAGAGAGAGAGAGAGAGAGAGAGAGAGAGAGAGAGAGAGAGAGAGAGAGAGAGAGAGAGAGAGAGAGACAGAGAGAGAGAGAGAGAGAGAGAGAGAGAGAGAGAGAGAGAGAGAGAGAGAGACAGAGAGAGAGAGAGAGAGAGAGAGAGAGAGAGAGAGAGAGAGAGAGAGAGAGAGAGAGAGAGAGAGAGAGAGAGAGAGAGAGAGAGAGACAGAGAGAGAGAGAGAGAGAGAGAGAGAGAGAGAGAGAGAGAGAGAGAGAGAGAGAGAGAGAGAGAGAGAGAGAGAGAGAGAGAGAGAGAGAGAGAGAGAGAGAGAGAGAGAGAGAGAGAGAGAGAGAGAGAGAGAGAGAGAGAGAGAGAGAGAGAGAGAGAGAAGGGTACCACCTCTGGTGAAACTGTAGGAACCATGGTCTTAAAGAACAAATAAAGCATATTCAGAGAAGACCTTGCGGATTCGCAATGAGCATTTTTATATTTTCTTCTACCACCTGGATTCTTTTGTTTCTGCTTTTATTAATTGTATTACATTGTGTTACAGTTTACAGAAAACACACACACGTATATAACCATCACTGTTCAGAAACTTCATCCAGCTCATCGTTCGGGTGCCTGCCCAAGATACAGCAAGCATTTTCTCTCTGGATTGCGGTACTGAGACACTGGAACAGAAAACTGGTCGCTCTTGAGTCTCTATTTTGACTAATAAGCTGCTCACACACCTCCTTTAAGAATTTAAGTGCACATTTACCCCATTCGTCCAATGTCTCAGAGCCTATCGGCACGAACCTGTAACAATCTACATATTCCGTAGAATCTACATATTCTACATAACAATCTACATATGATGTTATTTCATCATATCAATCTATATATATATATATATATATATATATATATATATATATATATATATATATATATATATATATATATATATATATATATATATATATATATATATATATATATATATATATATATATATATATATATATATATATATATATATATATGCGAACAAGCCTGAATGGTCGTGTCCATTTGTCCGGTCGTGATGGTCAAGTGGATTAAGGCGTCTTGTACATACCAGTTGCTTTGCTTCTGGGAGTATGGGTTCGAGTCACTTCTGGGGTGTGTTGTGAAAGTCCTGCTGCTCCCAGAGTGCAAGTGGTGAACGTCCTGCTGCTCCCAGAGTGCGGGTATTGGACGTCCTGCTGCTCCCAGAGTGCGTGAATTGGACGTCTTGCTGCTCCCAGAGTATGTGTTGTGAACGTCCTGCTGCTCCAAAAGTGCGTGTGGTGGACGTCCTGCTGCTCCCAGTGTGTCTATGGTGGACAACCAACTACCTTCAGTGTTTCTTAAAAACTAAATTTAAGATCTTATATCCAAGAAATGCCAACTGGCCTTTTTTTCCTAATGTATGATGGACGTTGTGTATGTTCAATTGATTTTCTAATGAATAAACATCTGCAAGCTTCCATCGCGATATTGCACCAATTACTTCACTGACAATGTCGAGCTAAGTGCTCTGACCACATACTGAAGGTAACAGTACATATCGTTATTGATCATTGACCCGTTCTGTATTTCTGCTGACTGTCCACTTTTATGTCGTTCAAGTCGATATTGAACACTTTAACAATTAGCGAAACAGGATGAATGATAAAAATGACTTAAATATCACTTCCTATCAATGTAAATTATTGTTATCCAATTTCTCAACACTGGTATCAGCTTCAGGAATCTTGGCTTCATCACCAATGTTTACCTGAAGCCCACAAACCGCGGAAAATATCTCGATCTGTGAAAGAATGTTATAAACGTCGTGGAAAAAATCAACAATAGCGGGATATATCAATGAGACAATTCAGACCGAATGGGTTAAGGCAGGTGTCTGATAATCACCAGAACGTTGAATCAAGTCATCTCATTGCGTCCAACTTATTTGATATTAAACATTGTGATACATGCATATATTTCTTAGTCGTACGATAAAAAATTCTGTCTGAGAATTATTCCAAAATTAGAATATATATTATTTAACAAATTGACATTAACTAAAGTTTTTTTCTAATACCACTAAGAACTTTACAAACCTGTCATTTTATTTGTTATAAGAACAATCTCCGCCCTGTATATATTAAGTACAGTTATGATTGTACTTACAATACAATACAACACTTTGTATTGTAAGTACAATCACCATACCATGTATTTCAATAACAAATGACATATTGATATCCGTCTCTAGGCAACTTGCATTGCACATTTTAGTATCAAAATATGAAAATGTGTGGGTATGTATGTGCGTGCATATTTGTAAACATATACATACTGTGACGGTAAAGCGTTGGTGTTCGGCTGTTTCAAAAGCTAGGGGCAGGGCCTCGTCACATAATCGAAAAAAAAGAAAAGTTGCTCCTTTCGTCTGTGGTAAGGTAATGGGAAGACACACAAAACACAAGTATATAAACAATGAAATTTTAATTACTCTAGAAAAACAAGACATGAATAAAGTTAATCACATAAAAATATGCAAGATAAGGCAACAAACAAAATAATATGAATAATCACTGGCAAATGAAAAGTTATGTTAAGACAAGTAAGTTACAGTAATAGCAAAATAAAATATAAGTGGTGCTGGAATATTGGCTTCGAGCTGCCACCTCCCTTAGTACACGAAAGCCAAGGCTTAGTCTACCAGCGAGAGATGTCAACTGCTTGGAGCACTGAGATATTCTGACGATACTGCCGCACTGCAGCCCAGACGTCGACTTGTGGTGGCGGCGGAGGGCAGGTGCGACGGGACACCAGCCAATCAGCGACAGGCAGGCAGAGGATGAGCAGTTAGCTGGTTACGGCGGTGGTAGCAGGTGTCACGGTGTGCTGGGTACGATTTGCTCTCTGGGAAAACGTTTGGCGATACTTGGTGGACGTATCTTCTATATTATCTTGTATATTGACGTACTTATGTAGGGAAGAGCAGGCTCAATCTCTCTTGAAAGAGAATATCGTCACAATACATATATATATATATATATATATATATATATATATATATATATATATATATATATATATATATATATATATATATATATATATATATATATATATATATATATATATATATATATATATATATATATATATATATATATATATATATATATATATATATATATGAAAATATATACCCACTTCGGCCAATCATTAGCCAGATACCCACTTCGACCAATCATTAGCCAGATACCCACACCCACGTACAGACTAGCGAAGCGACTCAACGACTTGCTGACTCCTTATGTCCCTTGCACCTTCAGCCTGAAGTCTCCAAAGGAATTTGTTGACTTACTGCGGGGAACACGGGCCACAGGGATAAGAGCCTCGTTGGACGTAGAATCACTGTTTACCAATGTACCTGTGGATGAAACAATTGGGATGATAGCGGACAGAGTGTATCGTGATCCGGCCTGTACTCCTCTTGACATACCAGAAAACATTCTAAGGAAACTACTCGAAGCTTTTACTAAAGAGGCACCCTTCATGAGCCCGGATGGGCACATGTATAAGCAAGTAGAAGGGGTCGCCATGGGTTCTCCCCTAGGTATCCTGTTTGCGAACTTCTACATGGGTACAATCGAACAAAAGGTCTTAGTCGACATGAACTTCAAACCGGTCATATACTGCAGGTATGCTGACGACATTTTTACACAGGTACCTGATGTCAGACATCTGCAGGAGCTGAAGGAGGCATTTGAGCAGAATTCTGTGTTGCGTTTCACTTACGAGATGGAGAAGGATGGGAAGCTGCCCTTTCTAGATGTAACAGTCATGGAAAAGAGCGGAGGTTTCAACACTGCAGTCTACAATAAGGAAACAAACATAGGAATGTGCCTCAATGACAACAGTGACTGCCCAGATATGTACAAGAGGAATGTCGTTAACGTTTATGTCGACCGTGCTCTCAGCCACAGCTCAGGATGGAAGCAAGTCTATGAAGAACTCTGTAAGGTAAGGCAGGTCCCAGTCAACAACGGCTTCTCCAATGGTTTCGTTGAAGACATCATAAGAAGGAAGGTGAAACTCCATGCAACGTCTGAAGAGACAACTAACACAACACTTGTACCCCCTATTAGACTATTTTACAGGAACTTCTTTTCCACAGCTCATAAAATGGAGGAAAGGGTCCTGAAAGATATTGTTAATACAAACGTTATCCCTACAGACAAAAATCAGAAGATACAACTGATGATCTACTATAAAAGCAAAAAAACGGCCAACCTGCTCATGAGAAACTCTCCAGACACAAAGCAGAACGCTTTAAAAGAGACCAATGTCGTCTATGCCTTCAAATGCCCACTTGGGGACTGTAAGCCTCAAAGAATTCAGTATATAGGCAAGACAACAACATCTCTTTCCAGGCGATTAACGATGCATAAGCAACAGGGCTCCATTAAGGAACATATAATATCTTCCCACAAACAAACCATCACCAGAGAAATCTTAGCAAACAACACAGAAATCATCGATAGATACAGCGATAGCAGGTGGCTTGACGTCTGCGAGGCACTAGACATTAAGAAGTCAACACCAGCAATCAACAGCCAATTAATGCACAACTATATTCTACCCACTTCAAGACACCGCTCCAATATAGAAGCATCAAGAAATATGGGGCACACGTGTTCCTCACGTGTGCCCCAAAGAATGAGGTGATTTGGTAAAATGCTATGCCCAAGATTACTATCCGAGTGCCGGCGGTGGGGTGGTTCAAATAGCCTCGGCTATCACCTCATTATGTCCGGTCGTGATGGTCAAGTAGATTAAGGCGTCTTGTACATACCAGTTGCGTTGCTCCTGGGAGTATGGGTTCGAGTCACTTCTGGGGTGTGAGTTTTCAGTTGCATATTGTCCTGGGGACCATTCAGGCTTGCTCGCATTTGTGTTCCTCACGTGTGCCCCAAAGAATGAGGTGATTTGGTAAAATGCTATGCCCAAGATTACTATCCGAGTGCCGGCGGTGGGGTGGTTCAAATAGCCTCGGCTATCACCTCATTATGTCCGGTCGTGATGGTCAAGTGGATTAAGGCGTCTTGAACATACCAGTTGCGTTGCTCCTGGGAGTATGGGTTCGAGTCACTTCTGGGGTGTGAGTTTTCAGTTGCATATTGTCCTGGGGACCATTCAGGCTTGTTCGCATTTGTGTTCCTCACGTGTGCCCCAAAGAATGAAGTGATTTGGTAAAATGCTATGCCCAAGATTACTATCCGAGTGCCGGCGGTGGGGTGGTTCAAATAGCCTCGGCTATCACCTCATTATGTCCGGTCGTGATGGTCAAGTGGATTAAGGCGTCTTGTACATACCAGTTGCGTTGCTCCTGGGAGTATGGGTTCGAGTCACTTCTGGGGTGTGAGTTTTCAGTTGCATATTGTCCTGGGGACCATTCAGGCTTGTTCGCATATATATAATATATATATTATATATATATATATATATATATATATATATATATATATATATATATATATATATATATGGGATGAATCGATGATAAAAATTCACTACACCAAGAAATTCTTTCAACTTCTTTGGAGTAGATGGGCGCGGAAATTCCTTGATTTCCTTCACTCAAATATATTCTTGGTAATGAAGACAGCGCACTAACCTTGCGAATCTTATATTCCATATCATTCAGGACACGTGATATGGTTCATCTGCTTTCTTCAGGAATGAAGGCTTTACTTGAGTGTGACAATAAATTTCTTGGTAATGAAGACAGCGCATTGACTGACACCTTCACGGTATTTTCTGTAGTAAGGCGTAGGTGTCTTGAGAGCAGAGTAAATAATAACTTGTAAAGTAGTAATGGTACTGTCCACTGGAGTGCACTAAGTTGCAAAAAATATATCACATGAGCCACTTCAGAAACCAAATTCATGTGAAAAGTATATGTGCTTGTACTAAGCATTGGTATTCCTTCTACGATGAATACGATACCAATAATTATCAAATGGTTTCGCTCTTATTCCTCACTCTCGCTGACTATTGTTGAAACTTCTTCGATAACTTGACAAGTTTCTTGCTTTTTATCCAAAGAAAAGGCATGAAGATACTTAGCGACACATTAATTGATGTCATAGACATAACATAAATCATATTTTTCATTTCAGAAATGCCTATTATAACAGTAAAGTTCTTACAAAACAATGAGCTTGTAGAAATTATCAGTGTTTGTGTGAAGATTCTCAAGAGAAAGAGCTTAAGGCTGAACTTGTAGGAGCAGCGAGTCTGGTTCTGGAACACTGTGTATGGAAATATTCCAAGTACCTGGAGACCGATCACCAGTACACGCCAAGGCCACGACCTAGCCCCGGTTGTCGCTTGTGGTGACATATTTCTTGTGTCTTTTGTTGAACTGGTTTCTGGATTCAATAAGATTATTGCTAAATGAATTGAGGATATTTTCAGTGATTTCCAGAGTATAATACCAATCGGGCAGATTGGTTAAGTGTGTTTGGTGGACGGTCTCCAGCTCAAAGAGTGAATATAGTCGACGGTCTGCTGCTCTCAGAGTTCGTTACAAACTAAATTTGAGGACTCGAATGCAAGAAAATATTTACTGGGTTGTTGTTATCTTGAGGTTATCTTGAGATGATTTCGGGGCTTTAGTGTCCCCGCGGCCCGGTCCTCGACCAAGCCTCCTCCCCCAGGAAGCAGCCCGTGGCAGCTGACTAACACCCAGGTACCTACTTTACTGCTAGGTAACAGGGGCATAGGGTGAAACAACCTCTGCCCATTGTTTCTCGCCGGCGCCCGGCTTCGAACCCGGGACCACACAGGATCACAAGCCCAGCGTGCTGTCCGCTCGGCCGACCGGCTCCAAATGTCTGAAGGACTTGTGTATGCTCAATTGATTGTCTTGCGCGAACATCAGCTTCTATCATGATATTACAGCAATTATATTACTGACAGTGACGAGCTAAGTGTTCTGACCAAATTAAAAGATAACATTATATAATTTATCGCATCCAATTATTGATGTTAGACCCGCTTTGTATTGCTGACGACTGTCAACAATTTATGGCGTTCAAGAAGTCTTTGAACATTTTACTCCTTAAGGAAACAGGATAAGAGAAAAGTTTGATTTGACTATCACTTCTTTGAATGTAAATTTCGTTGAACAATGCAACTACATTCGTCTCAGTGTCAGGAATCTTGGTTGTATATCCAACGTCTACTTGAAGCTTCCTCGATATTGGTGTCAGCTTTAGGAACCATGAATTCATTAATCACTATCAGTTAGCATGAAGCCCACACACCAAGGAAAATATCTCAACTCTGTGATTGACTTCTACAAACATATCTCATTCATATATGCATGCAAATTTCAACCGTGAAAATTCGTTCTTCCTGAAAAATATTTCAATGTGAAATTAGGAAGCACAGAAAATTATCATCAACTTAGAACTCTAACATTAATGAGAACTTTACACACCTGCCACTCCTTGTATTACAGTACAACCCCCACATTGTGTACACTAAGTACAATCACCACGAAGTGTATTATAAGAACGCATGACCACGATGTCTTATATAAATGTAGAACTAGATGAGGTCTTCGAACAGAGATTGCTATATATATGTGTGTTTTCTGTAAACAGTAACACAGTGTAATAAAGAATATATATGTATATAATTAGGACTCACCTGACAAATCTTACACTCCATATCATTCAGAATATGTGATATGTTTAATTTGCTATTACCAAGACTGAAGTTTTCTCTCAAATTTGGGAATACATCTGTTTGATTTTCTGGCAAAGAAGACAGCACATGTCTCGACAGCTTCACAGTATTTTCTGTAGTAAGCAATAGTTGTCTTGATATCAGACTAAATACCGTCTTATAGAGTTGTAACGGAACTGTCCACGTGAGGGAATTTATAGTCGTAAAAAATACCAAGTTTCCCAGTTCAAAGACTGTATTCAAGTGATAAGTACCAACGCTTGAAGCAAATGTGGATATTAAGAGCAGAAGAATCAAAATACCAATAATCAATGGTTTTCGTTCAGTTCGCTCACTCTCGCTGACCATCGTCGAAACTTCCTCCAAAACTTCTACAAGTTTCTTGCAGTTGATCCAGAGAGAAATCATGAAGATGCTTGCTGACACATTGATTAATGTCATGAGCACTACAAAAATCAAGTTCCTTATATTGGATATTTCCTTTTTTGCATATGTTTCTTTGCTAAAAAAACAGGTTGTGGAAAAGTATAATGTTTGCGTGAAGACTCCCCAGAGGCAGAGCTTTATACTGAACTTGTAGCAGCAGCGAGTCTGGTTCTGGGACACTGTGTATGGAAATATTCCAAGTACCTGGAGACCGATCACCAGTACACGCCAAGGCCACGATCCATCGCCGGCTGTTCCTTGTGGCGACATTTCTATGTTCGTAAGATAAACGACCTGCTGCTCTCTGAGTGCGTGTGGTGGACGCCTTGCAACTCTCAGAGTTCGTCACAAACTAAGTTTGAGGACGCAAGATAATGTTCGCTGATTTTTTGTGTTGATCTGAGGTCCAATTTCGCATAGACGTTTATTCAGTTGATTTTCTAATATACAAACATCCTCAAGTCTCCATATGATATTGCACCCTTTATGTTGCTGACGATGACGAGCTAAGTGCTCTGACCAAGTGACAGGAAAATTGATTTCATGCTTGGTGTGTTGATGTCAATGTTTACCTCAGACAAACTTTAATGGTACGTACCACGTAATGCCAGATATCAATGTAGATGATATCTGGAAAATCATAATTTTCGTCTATGCCAATAAAAGTGGTATACAAATTTATCTGGAGTTCAGAGCTTCTTTAAAACAAGCAAACAACTCACTCAAATTCTTACCTGAGGTATTCTATTTGGCTTGATTGATTGATTCCTTTATCTTTATCGTGGTTTAGCAACGAAACGAACACAAGGATGACTAACTGTTAAAAATATTCCACCATTAAATATGACAAGCACAAGCACTACGCTATGTTCTACAAAAACAATCACCACACCTTATAATAAAAACAATTTCGGTACTACGTACTATGGGAATAGTCATCACACCATAGGACATAAGAACAATCACTTCATTATGGGTTATAACAAAGGAAACCACCGCCTTCAGTCTAGACAAGCACACTGAACATAATGAACAAAATAAACATAATGAATAATAAGGGTAAATGAACAACAACAATTATTGATAAATGATAATGAAGATCAAGTGCCGGCTGTTTGTTGTGGTGACATATTTCTTGTTCATATAACAGTACCTATTTGTTATAGTGATGTTTTCATCTTCAAGAATATCGCTATATATACTGTGATTTTTGTTCACATAGATTCAAGTTGTAATTTCAACTGGTAACCGGTTAAGTGCGTTAGAGGCATGGCCTGTTGCTCTTAGAATGCGTGGTGTGATTGGTCTGCTGCTCTCAGAGTGCGCGTGGGTGTGGTTGGTCTGCGGCTCTCAGAGTGCATGTGAAGGTGGTTGGTATGCCTCTGTCAGAGTGTGTGTGGTGGTGAATGGTCCGCTTCTCTCTGAGTGTGTGTGGTGAACGGCCTGCTGCTCCCAGAGAGCGTGTGGTGGACGGCCAGCTGTTCTCGGAGTGCGTGTGGTGGACGGCGTGCTGCTCTGAGTGCAACACAAATTGAACTTGAGGATTCGACTGGACGGTAATGTTTTCTTTGGCGTGATGTCGTGGCCAAAGCTCTCTGGTGTCCGATTGATGTTTATTCCATTGATTCCTTATACACAAACACCGTCAAGTGTCCTTCATGATATTGCAACCTCCATGTTGCTGACAATGGTGGGCTTGAGGAGCTGACCAAGTGACAACATAATACTGGACCACGTGTAAATTAACAGCTCGGGGATCAGTTGTAACAAGTGAATGTGTTGTTAGGTCACTGTCTTGGAGAAGCAGAGGTAACTGTCTTGGAGAAGCAGAGGTCACTGTCTTGGAGAAGCAGAGGTCACTGTCTTGGAAAAGCAGAGGTCACTGTCTTGGAGAAGCGTGCGTCACTGTCGTAGGGAAACATAAAAGTTTAGAATACTTGTGAGGATAGAGATCACTGAATATTATTAAATATCCACTTTTCTGTTACAGATCAGCAGCAACTGTATCATGTTTGATTCATAATACAATATCATCTGTATTGCTGAAGAACTGGCCACTCAGTAAACCTTACAGGAGCTTAATAGGACTACTGGGAACTCAGAATGGCTTCTGACCGCATACCCTTTCAGTTATCCTTCATTAAAAGCAGATTAAATACCGTCCAATAATCCCCCTCTAATATAAAGTTTATTATGGGACCACCATAGCCCGTGCTGCTTGAATCTTTTGTCCAAGCAGCTGATTCTTTAACAACAAACCTCTGATAATATAACATGGTGAATGTAATTCATCTTTTCCTGGGATCATCTGCGATCGACAATGCAAAAGTCAGTTTGTAAAATATATGACGATGAGATACCAATCCAGGGATATGCTTGGGTTACTCTCTCTGGTCAGTGTCATGAATATTCTCATGTGACACAATTTGTGGTGATGGCTGCTGTGAGGTGATATAAAGCCATTCCTTGATTCCACTCACCTGGGCTCAACAACAGTCTCGAACTGTGAACCCCCATGCGTGAGGTGCTGAAGCTCTATCTACTGAGCTATGAATAGTCTTAATTAGGAAAATATAATAACAATTCCATTGTTTGGTTATTGTCTTTAATAATATATTGGTACATGACTAGCGAAAAAAAGATTGATGAAATATTTGAGTGTCCAATTACGAAACCTGTTCATCTTTCTTCGATCCTGGCGGCTTAGTCTCTATTTATTATACAAATTACAAGTTTTCAAACTTTACTACCCAAGGTTATTATTGATATATACAACGTCGAAAGTCCTTCATAGCTGGGTATTTGTTGAATTAATGCAAAGTCACCCTGATTGAAGAAATATGCTCAGGTTTCGTAATTGAACACTTGAGCGCTCGATGAAAACTTATCTAGTTTCTGTACATAACGAAGACGTATGAAACACAGCAGCTGTTTGCATACGAACAACGTCTTGTTCCCTGAACAAGACAGTAGTTTTGGGTCCGTCGTTTCCTTAGGGCGTTCTGTAGGAGCCGACTTGCAGAAGGATCACCAGGTAGGTCACCACCATACTCACACACTGAGGAGTGCGTCACCAGGTTGTAAATTAAACATTGGAGATCGAACTGATTTAAATTAAACATTGGATACTGAATTGGTTTTTAAATTAAACATTGGAGATTCAATTGATTTGAATGAAACATTAGAGATTAAATTGATTTTAATGAAACATTGCCTTGAGTTACTGAATTCTTATTCTCAACCATATTATTTCAGCGATAATTATTGTATTCATGCAGGAATATTTTTTCAGTGTTATTTGAGTATCTTATTATATGAGTATCATATCTTATTATATGAGTATCATATTATGAGACTTACCGCCGGAATGAACACGTCAGGAGGCACTCATCGTCAGGAGGGACTTACTGATTGGTGAGACTCGCTACCTGGATTGACTCACCAGCAGGATGGATTCAACATTAGGAGGTACTCACCCCCTAGGAGGTACTCACCGCCAGGAGGTACTCACCGCCAGGAAGGAGCTGGAGCCGAGGGTGTACCAGCCACACATGTTCAAACACCTGTAGCGGCTTCAGGAGGGTCACCAGTTGATGCACCTGTTGGTAAACAAATACACGTGTGCAGAAGATATTAATTTATTTACATATTTTTTTCCAAGCTGTGAGGGTATGGAACGAATACAGGAAGTTTGCGCTTAATTTGCAATAATTTTAGCATTCATGATGCAAAATGATTGCATTTCTACTAATTATTCTATCATAAAACTGTCAACAAAGCAACAACAAATGCCACACACTTTTATAATGCTTCATACTGGGCATCTATACAGCTGCTTGACATATATTTATTTATGTGCCATTGATGTTTAATAAGATTGATATGATGATGTCTATATACATCATCTTCCAAACCCGTATTTCATGCATTTTACACATGTATAAACTCCAAAATCGATGGTAGCACACTCGCACCACGCCTCGCGAAGGATTACGGCGGGTTCGATGACAGGATAGAGAGCTTCGACCGAGCACCTGATTATACAGCAGTAATTGGTAACCTAGTTGCAAAAACCGGTTGGCGGTTGTAGGGTAGATCTAGGGTATGAACTTGTGATGATCAATCGGAAGGGACAAATCTAAGTCTGCACTGAACACATATATTCCCTTACGTCTTTTCAATCCCCATGGTGAAATAATATGAAGTGGTTGTACCACCCTATGGGGTAATGTGCAGTGATTGTGTCGACCATCAGGGAGTAATATGGAGCGATTGTGTGACTCTCAAAGATAATATGCAGTAATTGTTTCGACCCTTTAGAGTAATATGTAGTGATTGAGTCGACTCACAGAGATAATATGAAGTGATTGTGTTGACCTTCAGAGGGTAATATGAAAATGGTTGTGTTGACCCTTCAGAGGGTAATATGAAGTGGTTGGATTGACCCTTCAGGGGATAATATGAAATGGTTGGGTTGACCCTTAATGGGGTAATATGAAGTAGTTGGTTGACCTTGAAGGGTAATAAGCATATTACGCACAAACTGAAAATAGTGAATTGGCAAGCTACTTTAGGGTTTCCAAACGTTTTAAGTGATCAAGAACATTTATAATTATTTACATAGTTACAAAGAGTTTCCTCAAGTTTCAAAGAGTTTCCTCACGTTTCAAAGAGTTTCCTCACGTTTCAAAGAGTTTCCTCACGTTTCAAAGAGTTTCCTCCCGTTTCAAAGTGATTTGAATGTTTCTACGTGTCTCCTTTCTTCCAGGAGAGTTTCCAAGCGTTTATGTTTTCCAACTGTTTCTAAGTGATTATGCACGTTTCTGTTTTTAAGTGTTTCCATATTTTTCCAATCGTTTCTTAGTATTTCCATGTGTCTCTTAGAGTTTCTATATGTTTCTAAGTATTTCGAATACTACGCGTTTCGTAGTATATTCGGATATCTCTAAGAGTTTCAACAAATTTTCTATGTTGCAACATGTTTCTAAGTGTTGCAACATTTTCCTAAGTGTTATTACATGTTTCTACGTGTTGCAACAAGTTTCTAAATATTTTCACTTATTTCCTAGTGTTCTTACACGTTTCAAAAAACTTTTGCGTTCTTTTCATTTACAAATATTAAGTTTATTGGTTTGTTTACTTCTATTCAGACTAGTTTAAAGTTACGTTAGTACTTGTAAATATTGAAATCCAGAGGATGTGAACATTCAATAGATTCAGTACAATTTCTTAGTACAATTTTGATCTAGATTGCCATATTCAATTTTGTCCTTGAGTGCTATAGCCACTTTTGTGCTAGAGTGCTCCATCCAATTCAGTGCTGGAGTGCTATACCCAATTTTGTGTTAGAGTGCTATATCAAATTTTGTGCTGGAGTGCTACTCCCAATTTTGAGCTAGAGTGCAATATCAATTGTTTTGCTTGAGTGCTGACTCAATCTTGTGCTAGAGTACTAGAATACCCAATTAGGTAATGATATATTTAATTCATTTAAGTACTTAACAAAGTGAACGTCAGAAGATTTTCATAGGACTTGACTTCACTGCTTTAGCATTATTGATGTCTGTAATCAATGGCCGGAGCTCGTTTTCAGCACTTACGTTGATTGCACGATATTTTTGTGTATCCCAAATAATACTTCTACTCTTCCTGATACTCCTGATACCATGCTAAAACTAGGATCTCCTAACCAAGCGAACCTCGTCTATCCTAACCAAAGTAAACCTCGTCTACCCTAACCAGTCCTTACCTAAACAATCCAAGTCGAAATAACCCCATTTAAACCGAGCCTAACTTAATCTAACTTAGTTTTACCTAAGAAAGACAACCATATAGCTTATTTTAACCAAACTATAATTAACCTGACCAAGCCAAACCTAGTTTATTTTACCTATGCTGAGCCTTTTCTAACCAAGCCAACCCCAATTTATTATAACCAATCTTTGGTTGCTTTCAGCTTTACTTCACTTCAGCCTTCAGATTATTGGTGGCTTCATCAATAATTATGTACTTAGCTTCATCATTCTTGCTAAAAACAAACATATTAGGAGTCTAATGTAAATTTCCCTCTCCTGACGTTTTATTCTGAAGAATCCTGAAAGAATGCGAGGAGGAACTCATTGGAATACCTCATATTATATTTAGTTAAGCTGTCACAACTGTTTTTTTATCCTTGCAGACTGGAGGGTCGCCAACGTGGTTCCATTTTTTGTCAGTCCAAGAAAGAGGACATTACTACGTTAATCTTAGAAACACCACAATATATGTAATCTAAGAAATATAGCAGTGTAAGTTTAAAATATTCTAAGAAATATTGCATTGTTAGATTACATTATTCTAAGAAATAAAGCATTGTAAGTTTTACATCATTCTAAGAAGTAGAGCACAGTAAACTAATACAAAGAAGAAGAGCTCGAACTTTATTTTGTGCTCAATTTAAAAAAAACAGATCACAATATCTTATTCCGTCAGTCTTAGAAGAAGAGCACAGTGCACGAACACATCTTGGGGACCTACAGTATTCTCACTGAGGAATCTCAAGCGTAACACTCACCATTGTCTTTATCTCGGGGTCTGTCAATCGCAACTCAAGCTCTTCAACATTCCTACAACTGTGTTTACCTGGATAAAAATGCGTGATGAGTTATAATAGGTGATTATTTTAATAATAATTATAATAATACAAATTAAAATAATAATAAATAATAATAATAATAATAATATATAATAATAATAATAATAATAATAATAATAACATTAATAATAATAAAATTCGTAGGAGCTGTGATAAGGGTTTGAACCTATAGGCTTGGTTTTCCCAGACGCACGCTCAATGCTAGAACAGAGGGATTCCCGAGAGGATTCCAGAGGTTTCCACTGAAGCCGAACCAGAGTTTCACACAATCACCCTCATGCACTCTGGATTTAAGTCTAGGAATTCTGCCTCTAATGTTTTCTCTTCAAATGCACAAAGAATTCCCATTAATTAATTTGAATCATCAATGAGGAAATCAGTAGGACCCAAGAGGACGCGACGATTCGAACGCTTTATATTAAACCCACTGATTGTTTACCAATTTATGTAAATTGGATGGTTTACCAGTTAACTCAAATTGTTTCGGTTGGAGACATCCTGTTTCTCTAATGGTTTCTTCAGTAATAATTATTCAACCCAACTGCTTTTTTAGCACTAGTGTTTTGCATCCCCCACTTAAACTATTGATTATGTTAGACCCATTGATTTCACACCTTTCAGTCCGATTTCGTTCCTACCACTGTTTATGTTAGACCCATTGATAGTACGACCCCACTACTACCTCTGTTTATGTTAGAGTCATTGATAGTACGGCCTCAATGCTCCCACTGCTTTAATTATGATATTTTAGTTAAACAAGAATACATACATGCATACATAGATACATGAACAGTGCAGGATTCATAGGTAGGACATGTACAATGCCTAAAGTCACTAATACTCAGAGCGTTTGCCTCTTTGATAGCAACTATACTATATAGACGCACACCTATACTGGACTATACAACTATACTAGTGCAACTATACTATACTATATTATGGGCAATGCACAATATGTCTTTCTATAATTTATTTAAAGTGTAACATTTCGCATTCTTCTCTATATGATGCATCTTGAAATCCAAAATCTAATTCAAACGCCTAATTCACAAAATGTTTAAAACAATAAATAATTTACAAACAACAATGGTAAAATTATTATTTAAACAAAAATTTATTTACAAAATTAGGGTATTACTGAATCATTTAAATTACAAATATTCCAGTAACACTATTCTCATGGGCAGAGTTTTCAGCCAGTCCGTGTAAACAGCTCTTAACATCCACACGCGTTTAAGGCTTCAATGAGGATTTTAGTTTTCAGGCCACTGAAAGTTTCGTGGTGCATTTTAGTCGTTAAAATATACGACCCGGAACACAAACTGGTGTATTTCTGTTTTAGTGTTGTGAGAGCAGACTCGGTAGAGAATAACATTGATTATTTGTTTATCGGGGATATGTAGTGTGTCGAGAACATGTTAACTGTCCGGGGATATGTAGTGTGTCGAGGACATGTTGACTGTCGGGGATATGTAGTGTGTCGAGGACATGTTAACTGTCGGGGATATGTAGTGTGTCGGGAACATGTTGACTGTCGGGGATATGTAGTCTGTCGGAGACATGCAGTCTGTCGGGACATTATTCCATCAGAGACCTGTACTCTGTCGGGGATATCTAGTGTGCGGGAATACATTAGGCTGTTAAGGACATTTAGCCTGTTGAGGACAGGTAGCCGTCGGCTTGTTGAAGTATCCCCTAGACAAATAGAAAGGCAGACCCACCGGTCTCCAGCTCTTCCATTGTGACGATTTAACAACGAAATCACTTCTCTAGCCTGACCTGTATTACTCATCCATCCAGTGTACGATAAACCACAACCACTCAAAGAACATTAACTCATATGTTTAGCCAGCCCAACCACTTAGGCTGGACGGTAGAGCGACGGTCTCGCTTCATGCAGGTCAGCGTTCAATTCCCGACAATCCAAGAGGTTGGGCACCATTCCTTTCCCCCGTCCAATCCCAAATCCTTATCCTGAACCATTCGAAATGCTATATAGTCGTAATGACTTGGTGCTTTTCCCTGTTAGTTCCTTTTCTTTTCATATGTTTAGCCAATATTTATGTATAAACTCACCTCATTAACAAAATTCTGTCCCACGCGATTAATGAGCCAAAGTAGAGAAAATGAGTAAGCTATGAAGATGAGTGAGCCGCCTTCGATGAGGATGCCCCTTATTACAGCGTAGGAGGAGGTGGTGGCCAGGATGAGAGCAGCCACATGCAGTACACTATTCCCTAGCAAGAAGGACCTGGCCAGCCTCTCTCGAAAGTTTCCACCTGTAGATGTCACCAATAAATCATTTTCATGAACTATGAAAATCGTGACAGGTCATGTTTTCTCCTACATGATTTGTGTCAAGGTTCGCACTTGGTAAATTGCTAGAGTAGGTATCCTTGTTCATCATTATATTGTTAGGAAATTGTAATCTAAATTGTCATCCACACTACCGTGGAAATAAACATTCCATTCACCTGGGGAGCTAGATTCAGAAAGTAGTTACGCAAAAGTATCCATCTTTTCTTAATCTTTGGCGGCTTTGTTTACAACTATTAAACAGTTAATGAGCTCCGAAGCACCAGGACACTGTTTACAGGAGAATCAACAGTTGACTGGGAAGTTTCATACTTGTAAACTGTTTAATAAATGTAACCAAAGCCGTTAAAGATTGAGGAAAGATGTACATGCTCGTAAGTGCTTGCGTAACTGCTTTGTGAATCCGGGGTCCAGGGCTCTAGATTCAAGTCTCCTACAGCCCTGGTGAATGAAAATTGTAATCAATTGTTATTTCTCTCAGAATACGAACACAAACCTATGTATGCACACATATCAACATATCAGTGTACTTAAACCTACCATGTATAAACGTTTTTCTGAATAATTATTATTTGGTCACTTATTTTTCATCCAATTTCCGTGGGCAGGGATGGTCCCCGTGCCCATTCTGCAAGTGGTGGTGGACCCCTTGCCCATCTCGTGGATGGTGATGGAAATGTTTACAGAGGCACATAATGGGCTCAGGAACTGAACTCCACTGATCATGTAGAACATATTTTAAGCACAGACAGACACACAAGATATATAGATATGACTCACCTCACGAATCTTCGACTCCATCTTATTGAGTCTTTGGATAATTATCATTTTATTTGTGTCAGGCTTGAAGGTTTCCCTTAGGTTCATTAAGACATCTGTTGATGATAGAGGGAGCTCACTGGCGAAGAGTTTGACAATATTTTCTGCTGTCAGATGTAAGTGTTTTGCCAGCAGATTAAAGATCATCTTGTAGAATTCTAATGTCATGTACCGACAGAGACCATCACACAGTATAACGAATACAAGAAAGCCTATTTCAATGACAGAATTCATACGTAAAATAAATATACTGTACGTAATGAAGTATAATGATGTCACTGTGAATAGGAGCCCCATAAAGACATGGGGTCCCTCACCTCTCTCTTGGTCGTTAAGGATCATAGAAAAATACTCCAGCGCACTAGCCAGTTGTTTGCTGTTCTTCCACAGGAGCCACATGTGGACGCTGTTTGACACGTCAAATACGAACATCGTACCTACATATATCACACTCCCAATGTCAAACATCACTAGCGGAAAGAACATTCTTAATAAAAACATTCCATTGGCCGAGAAAATCATCACTTGGACAAAGATCCCCCAGAGACAGATTCTCAGACTAAACTTGTAACATGAGTGAGCTTCGTTCACAGACATGGTGTAAGGAAATATTCCCAGCAACTGGAGACCGAGCACTACAGTTCGCCAAGGCAACGAGCGCCCAACGTTGGTTGTCGCTTGTGCTGACATCCTTCTCGATTGTAATCTCTTAGTGATGTCTTTTAGGTCTAGTGAATCTTATCTCCAGCAATGTTCTTATCGATGAGGGTTATATAATTTACTGGATAATTTGTACAATGTCTTCCAGGTAACCAACTAGATAATCAGCTAGAGCTGTTGTATAGCCAACGTCAAAGGCAGCCACCTGGTCTGAAAGTTCGTCGATGACTTGTATAGGGAAAGGCAGCCACCTGGTCTGAATGTTCGTCGACGACTGGTATAAGGAAAGGCAGCCACCTGGTCTTAGAGGTCGTCATCGACTGATGTGTTGACAGGTAATTGAACGGGGTTCCTTCAGGCGATTACTCACCTAGCGTTCAGTAAACACCTATAAAATAGCGTGGAGTGCGCCTAATGAAAACATTATTGATCTATTAGGTCATGTAAACATTGACGCCATCGTTATCATATAGCAATCATACCATGCTAACAGTATTCAGTTGTGTACTGACAGCAAGGACCTGTGTGCTGACTGCAAGCTGTGGTGTGCTAAGAGTGACCAGCTGTGTGCTAATAGTGGACACATGTGTTTTGACAGTGAACATCCATGTACGGATAGTTTTAGCTTGTCAGCTGACAGTGTAGCGATTTGTACATAGTACATGTATCAACTTGATAATCTGAGTGATTACTGAGTACCTCAGCTTGAGTGTCAGTGTATGGGGCTACTAAGACATAATCATGGTCCCCGTCCCCAGTATAAGGTGGTACAGACATAGTTCTTGCCCCATTCCCCAGTACATGGCGTACTAAGACACAGTCATGGCTTCAATTCCCTGTATATGGAGCATTAAGACACACTCATGGCATCTCGTTGCTGGTATATGGACAGATATTAAGACCATCTTTTCTAGATATATCTGGGTACCGGAAGCTGGGAGTATATCAAGGATAGACAGACTCTTAATGTTGCTGCTAATGTAGACTATTTATGTAGTAAAATCGGTCCCATCATTTTCTCTCAATTCTTTAAGAATCTTACGTTTTTCGGTAGATTTAAGTAATACTTCATGGATTTCTTGCAACTTCTCTTCTGGAATATTACTTTCTATTCTTTGTATAACTTTCTTCTGACTGAAGCTCAGGCGGGTCTCTACTGCTATTATACCTGATAGTGTAATGGAACCTATTATCTGTCTTTTGCGCTTGAGGTGTTCTCACACAAAGCACCAAACAATGATTATAGCCCTTTACCAATAATTTCTGATGTGTCTAATGCCCCACTAAGTCCGAAACATGAGTAACATTTCTTACCTTTCCACTTGGTCTTCATCTCTGTTGTGAACTGACAGATAATTTTATAACTTTATAATATAGTTATAATTTTATAACTTTATAATTTTATAACTATAATTGAGGATAAATGAAGCCTTTTCATGTTTTAACCCTTTGGCTGCAAAAAACATTAAAACATTCGTAAGCGAGTAAAGAATCGCATCATTGCTAACGTCCGTTAATAACAGCACAAAAAGGTACAGGAATAAATTTCCAAATATTACAAAGACCTAACGCTAACGACTATGTACTCAATGGGTGATCATTGTGATCGATTCAAACACGTCAGGCATGTTTGATATACTATATTTACATATTATATATATATATATATAATATGCAATTATATATATTATATATATATATATATATATATATATATATTATATATATATATATATATAATATATAATATATATATATATATATATATATATATATATATATATATATATATATAATATATATATATATAAGGGGTACCACCTCTGGTGCAAGTGTAGGAACCCATAGCCTCGGAGTAGAAAATAAAGAGTACTCAGAGAAGACCTTGTGGATCCTCACTGAACACTTTGATATTTTCTTCTCCTACCACCCCTATTCTTTTGGTATGTGTGTATATTTACCTAACTTTATTTGAAAATGTCATTACACAAAAAAAGAACTATATATATAATATATATAATATATATATATATATATATATATATATATATATATATATATATATATATATATATATATATATATATATATATATATATATATATTAGTATATTTTGGTAGCAGTCTTTCCTGTAGACATATATTATTAAATATGACCGAAAAAGTAAGATTAATAATTCTAACACGAATTTTCTCAATCTTTCGTACATTTCGTACGAAATGATTTCGTACTTTCGTACGAAAGATTGAGAAAATTCGTGTTAGAATTATTAATCTTACTTTTTCGGTCATATTTAATATATATATTATATATATATATATATTATATATATATATATATATATATATATATATATATATATATATATATATATATATATATATATATATATATATATATATATATATATATATATATATATATATATATATATATGCCTAAGGCACAACTCTCCTAAACACGAGAGTGAAGTATACAACTTTAGAACACTTTCCCACCAGGAGACTCGAACCCTAGCCAGCACAGAAGCCTTCCAGCAACTGGCATAACAGGTACGCCTTAACCCGCTCCACCACCTACTCAGACCCTTAAAAGAGATGGTAATTTCGGAGTATTTAAATACCCCAAAGATCAACACCTCCCAAGAGCACCAGAGCAAGTGAGGGGTCATTTATACGGGGTCATTTATACGTGAGGGGTCATTTTATTTAGACACAGAGACACTGTGTCTTCCCATATTAACAGGGACTTGATGAAATAAACGAATAAATGACCCCTCACTTGCTCTGGTGCTCTTGGGAGGTGTTGATCTTTGGGGTATTTAAATACTCCGAAATTACCATCTCTTTTAAGGGTCTGAGTAGGTGGTGGAGCGGGTTAAGGCGTACCTGTTATGCCAGTTGCTGGAAGGCTTCTGTGCTGGCTAGGGTTCGAGTCTCCTGGTGGGAAAATGTTCTAAAGTTGTATACTTCACTCTCGTGTTTAGGAGAGTTGTGCCTTAAGCAGAGACACTGTGTCTTCCCATATTAACAGGGACTTGATGAAATAAACGTATAAATGACCCCTCACTTGCTCTGGTGCTCTTGGGAGGTGTTGATCTTTGGGGTATTTAAATACTCCAAAATTACCATCTCTTTTAAGGGTCTGAGTAGGTGGTAGAGCGGGTTAAGGCGTACCTGTTATGCCAGTTGCTGGAAGGCTTCTGTGCTGGCTAGGGTTCGAGTCTCTTGGTGGGAAAGTGTTCTAAAGTTGTATACTTCACTCTCGTGTTTAGGAGAGTTGTGCCTTAAGCAGAGACACTGTGTCTTCCCATATTAACAGGGACTTGATGAAATAAACGTATAAATGACCCCTCACTTGCTCTGGTGCTCTTGGGAGGTGTTGATCTTTGGGGTATTTAAATACTCCGAAATTACCATCTCTTTTAAGGGTCTGAGTAGGTGGTGGAGCGGGTTAAGGCGTACCTGTTATGCCAGTTGCTGGAAGGCTTCTGTGCTGGCTAGGGTTCGAGTCTCCTGGAGGGAAAGTGTTCTAAAGTTATATATATATATATATATATATATATATATTATATATATATATATATATATATATATATATATATATATATATATATATGTGTGTGTGTGTGTGTGTATATCACGAAAATAAACACGTGATTAAAAATGTGACAATGTCAGACCACGGAGGAAAAATGAACCAGGAATTTCCTTAAGTACTTTCGTATATTAATACATCTTCAGAACTCCTTTTGAAGATGTATTAATATACGAAAGTACTTAAGGAAATTCCTGTTTCATTTTTCCTCTGTGGTCTGACATTGTCATATATATATATATATATATATATATATATATATATATATATATATATATATATATATATATATATATATATATATATACATTAGTATATTTTGGTAGCAGTCTTTCTTGAAAACATATATTATTAAATATGACCGAAAAAGTAAGATTAATAATAATTCTAACACGATTTTTCTCAATATTTCTTATATTTCTTTTCACTGTCGATGGTAATTGAAAAATCAATTCTCAAAAATTCATTTTTTTCTAGTCTGACGCGACACTCGAACACGTTTCATAATAACTTATTACATTTTCAAAGACTTTAGTTTACACACACAACTATAACCTGCAAACACTAAACAGAGTTCTACTATGCTATAATTTAAATGGCTTTCATTTTATATACCTGCATTTGGGTGAGGTGATGTGTTACAACAGTTTTGGATGAGGTGAAAACAAACTTTCAACACAAAACAGAACACGAAACAATGGGTATAATATTTTGTAAGTTAAAGGGAAGAATGGAAGTAACTGCAAAGGGCCTATTGGCCCATGTTTCTTGATGCTTCTATATTAGTGCGAAGTCTTGAAGTGGGTAGAATATAGTTGTGCATTAATTGTCTGTTGATTGCTGGTGTCGACTTCTTAATGTGTAGTGCCTCGCAGATATCAAGCCTCCTGCTATCGCTGTATCTATCGATGATTTTCGTGTTTTTTGTTAAGACTTTTCTGGTGATGGTCTGGTTGTGGGAAGAGATTATATGTTCCTTAATGGAGCCCTGTTGCTTATGCATCGTTAATCACCTGGAAAGAGAGTTGTTGTCTTGCCTATATACTGAGTTCTTTGAGGCTTACAGTCCCTAAGTGGGCATTTGAAGGCATAGACGACATTGGTCTCTTTTTAAAGCGTTCTGCTTTGTGTCTGGAGAGTTTCTCGTGAGTAGGTTGGCCGTTTTCTTGGTTTTATAGTAGATCGTCAATTGTATCTTCTGATTTTTGTCTGTAGGGATAACGTTTCTATTAACAATATCTTTCAGGACCCTTTCCTCCGTTTTTTGAGCTGTGGAAAAGAAGTTCCTGTAAAATAGTCTAATAGGGGGTACAGGTGTTGTGTTAGTTGTCTCTTCAGAGGTTGCATGGCGTTTCACCTTCCTTCTTATGATGTCTTCAACGAAACCATTGGAGAAGCCGTTGTTGACTAGAACCTGCCTTACTCTACAGAGTTCTTCATCGACTTGCTTCCATCCTCAGCTATGCTCAGAGCACGGTCGACATAATCGTTAACGACACTTCTCTTGTACCTGTCTGGGCAGTCACTGTTGGCATTGAGGCACATTCCTATGTTTGTTTCCTTAGTGTAGACTGCAGTGTGGAAACTTCCGCTCCTTTCCATGACTGTTACATCCAGAAAGTGCAGCTTCCCATCCTTCTCCATCTCGTAAGTGAAACGCAACACAGAATTCCGCTCAAATGCCTCCTTCAGCTCCTGCAGATGTCTAACATCACGTACCTGTGTAAAAATGTCGTCAACATACCTGCAGTATATGGCCGGTTTCAAGTTCATGTCGACTAAGACCTTTTGTTCGATGGTACTCATGTAGAAGTTTGCAAACAGGACACCTAAGGGAGAATCCATGGTGACCCCATCTACTTGCTTATACATGTGCCCATCCGGGCTCAAGAAGGTGCCTCTTTAGTACAAGCTTGTAGTAGTTTCCTTAAAATGTTTTCTGGTATGTCAAGAGGAGTACAGGCTGGATCACGATACACTCTGTCCGCTATCATCCCGATTGTTTCATCCACAGGTATGTTGGTAAACAGTGATTCTACGTCCAACGAGGCTCTTGTCCCTGTGGCCCGTGTTCCCCGCAGTAATTCAACAAATTCTTTTGGAGACTTCAGGCTGAAGGCGCAAGGGACATAAGGAGTCAGCAAGCCGCTGAGTCGCTTCGCCAGTCTGTACGTGGGGGTGGGTATCTGGCTGATGATTGGCCGAAGTGAGTTTCCAGGCTTGTGTGTCTTGACATTTCCATACGCGTATCCAGGTTTGTATTCCCCAATAATCTTTGGCAGTTGGAGTCCGGATTTCTTGGCGTTCAAAGTTTCGATCAATTTGTTGACCCGAATTGAAAGCAGAAGTCAGCGAAGGATTAGTGGACAATGTATCTATCCTCTGGAAGGAGGTCAGTGTAGGACTAAGGGACAGTGTATCTATCCTCCCCAATGTGTGAAACAGAATTGAAAACCTTTGCAGTTTTCAGCGATGGAACACTTCGTGAGGTTCTTACTGTTGTTATTCCTTCATTTTGAACTGTCTGGCGTAAAGTGATGTGCCCTCAGCCTCACCATGTGGGACGTGGATCTTGCAGACTGTTGTTGTTTAGCGTGTAGGCACCAAGCCGACCTGCATCAGGATCACCAGGTAGGTCACCACTGTGCTCACCAACTGGGGGAAAGATATTAATGTACAATTACAATTATGTAATGTTTTTTTTATATATAAAGATAGAGAAATATATAGAGACAATGTATCGTTGGACTCCCCCAAACACATGCACCACCGACTGAACCATGATGTGATAAAAGATATCCAAGGTCTACCTGACTTACTTGCACTTTGGAAGTCATGGTATTACGACGAAGTTTCACGTAATACCTGAGTGTGGACTAAGTTGTAGGTAGTTCACCATGGAGAAGGGAGATAGTCCCTCCCGGATACCATCCACCCCCCGTCCCCCCTTCCCTTAGAATGACTATTTAATAATATTAATATATTTAATGTGTTCCTCAATTGAATATTAGTTTGTGGTATCCAACTAATTCCCATTATCAGGGTCAAGTTTATCAAGATGTTTACTTAATATGAACATCAATATTTTAATGATCGTATTATGCAAAACAATTAAATTATTTACAAAAAGGTACCAAGCACAATACTTTCCAAAATAGCCAATACAAAGGTACTTGTTTAGACAACCCCAACTGACAAGCGAACTAAAGGAAACATGTTCACCACATCAATAATCTTCGTCAGTGATCATAAGGTATTAAACACTAAGGGGAAAAACGTCCATAACAGTCACCAGATGACAGTCAAAGACATAGAGAAATAGATAATGAATAATATTTCATATTTCCCCATTATTATTACTTAATGCAGTCAATTTTCATAGTTAGTATTTTTTAGTAAAACTGTAAATACTGTGTTGTTGTCATTGGTGGATACTGCTAGAGATGGGACTCATAGTTGGGATGGACTCACCAAAAGGAGGGACTCATCGCCCAGAGGTACTCACTGCCAGGAAGGAGCTGGAGCCAAGGGTGTACCAGCCACACATATCGAACACCTGTAGCGGCTTCATAAGTCTAATCAGCTGGTACACCTGTTGGTAAATAAATACACGTGTTTTGGTATGATTGTCCATGCTTTAATTTCTTATGAATACAGGATAGGTTCTTTAACTATAAATTCCTGTCAGCATCCCTGAGGACAAAATTACCTATAGTTGCCAAGACTGGGCGAGAACTCGCCTCACTTTATGATATCTGGTCTGAATACTTTCACTTATGCTCAATTGCATTCGCTCTCCCTGCCTCTGAAGGTGCTAAAGAGAGTTTCAGTGAAACACCACCTTTAGTGACAACTGACAGGCCCAATTAAATTTGAAAATGAACTTTGGTAAGTTATTTTTTCATTTTTTTCTTAAGTGATGCAAAACAAAGGAAAAAAACGATTCGTATTAGAATTGTTCATCAATATTTATATGAATGATTCTAGTACGAATCTTGCAGTATGACGGTGGGGTGGGTGGGGCATTACAGCGTGTTAGACGACTAATAATTGCTGCTGGAGATATATCCCGTCAATCAACACTTGGATAAATAAGGTGACTAATATAAAAAATCCTTGACTTAGGCTTACATTTTACTTTTTTTTTCCACAGCAACAAATGCATATTAAATAAATGTTTACATTTCAAACCACCACAGTGATGTTTAGTTCATTGAACAGTATTCTAGTAAATAAACACTATCGAATATCTGGTCAAACGTTTCAATTAAAGGTCCTGAGGATAATGTTGTTTACAAACTTTTATGTTTCATTGCTCTGTAAATTCTAGCGAATGCCAGTTCTGCAGTTACCTTATCCAAATTAAGGTAATTATAAGGAGAAAAGCTAAGCCATAAACGACTATGTAACACTTGGAAGGAATATAAGGACAAGGAGCTGGGACAAGAGGACAAGAGGACAAGGAGCTTGTATATTAGGACAAGAAGCTGGGATATGAGGATAGAGTGAAGGAACAGTGCCTAACCAATTCAACCACCGGTTATTGAATATGGTATGTATCCTGAAAGATATAACGCCTTCGCTGTACCGAATAGTCTATGTGGATGAGATGGAATAAACAGTACCACATAGTCTATGTGGATACCTTATCCAAAACAGTACTGAGAACGGTTCCTGTTAACATGGCTGAGATAATATCAACTACACAATTCATTCATAAACATTTCCTCCGTATTTACTGTTATGCATAACGTAATGAAGAACATTAGATTTTTTAAAAACAAAATTCAAAATGTTATTTTCTCCTTTTACAAATACCACCAGGACATCTCTCCGGTGTTCTCCTCACGACCAAAGATCACATTCTCTCCAAACATCCCCCACTTTCGGGTTATTCATGCCCGTGCCACCTCTTGGGTGGCTTAATCTTCATCAATCACTCAATCAATCTGTGTTCAACTCACCCGCGTCTTCATCTCGTGGTCCCGGATCCGGCATCTCAGGTCCCTCAGCATCCACACGGCTGTGTTTACCTGTGAGGTAATATCAGCTACATGATCAATAAGCAATTATTAAAATAAGGCGCCAAGCCATGAAGATTGTCACTCATCAATAATGTTAATGACGACCTCATCAATACAGTCTGTTTATTAGGCCATCGAATCAAAGCTAAACTGAAATTAACAACAAGGGTTACAACATTCTGATAGTAATATTATTTACAACATATCAATTACAACATTGGTTGCAATATACTGAAAGCAACAGGGATTGCAATAAAGCTGCACACATACCAATACAACTAGACTTACCTCATCAACAAAATTCTGGCCCACACGGTTAACCTGCCAAAGAAGACCATAGCTAAAGAAGGCGAGGAAGATAGTTCCTCCCATGATCAATATACCTCTCATTAAGGCATACGGCGAGGCTGTAGCCAAGATGAGAGCGCCCAGCAGCAACACACTGAACGTCGGGAAGAAGAACGCTGTCAGCTTCTCATGGAGCATCTTGATCTATGTAAGAGAATTAATTAAGTCTTGGAGACGTTTTTGGTAAAGCCCAACCTCTTTGACGGTCGGGGATCGGATCTACAGAATGACGCCGCCGATCTACCGACCAGTCAATGTGGTTGGGAGGCTAAGAACAATTAGTGGTATGGCTAAGAACCCATAATCTTCATTGTATACGTAGACAACCTAATAGTAAACTCCGATTATTGTGATTTGCAAAAAGTTGATGGAACGGATCAAGTGTAAACCACTGCAGGATATTCAACAAAATTCAGATACCTGACAAATACCCCCCCGAATTTAAGTCTAATATCTAAAATCCCAGTGAGAATCTTTAGTAAGAAAACCTCGCTTCACAAGTAATTGAACTAACCTGATAGACTTGTCTTTCCATATTCTCCAAGGCTGAGATCAATGCTCCTCCTCGCACGTCTGGCACTGTGATCAAGTCTTCAGCTGCAAGGCGCAGGTGTCGAGAGAGAAGCCTGAAGACCACTTTAAAGAATTCCAACGGCACGATCCAGTAAATAATGATTAACGCAATATAAAGAAGTATATAAATCACTTCCATCACTGAGCTCATATCTAAAATAGTTACACAATAGTTTATTAAGAATATTTCAAATACTAGAATTGGTAGGGTGAGAAACATTATCCTCCTTCGTTCATCCACTTCGGTCTCATGGACCACTTTAGTGAGGTGTTCCAGAGCATCCTTCAGTTTCCTACTATTGAGTAAAAACAAAAATAGGATCAAGTTTGTAGATATATTCATGAAAATGGCGGCAATGAAAATTGCAGCGCTCCCTATATCCGGCTGAATCAATGGCAGAAACATTTTCCTTACAAATAGACCATTCACTGACGTCATTACGATTTGTACAAAGACACCCCAGAGGAAGATCTTGAGGTTGAACTTGAAAATACAACGAGTCTCCCCAGTCAACGTGAATGGAAAGACTCCAAGCAATTGCAACCCCATCACAAGCGTCTTCCTTGACAACATTATTTTAAAGTCAAACGGAGAATATCTTGTGATATTTCGTTCTTAGGGACGAACGTGACTGTTTACAGTCCTTGGGCACTTGAATGTTGGTTAGAGTATGTGGGATGGTTCAGGCCAGATGGCCTCCTGGGTCATCTCAGACTGCAGAGTCTTTGTTGTGGCCAGATTGTTTCCTAGATTGTCACACTCATTAGAGTGTTTGTTGCAGCCCGATTGTTACAATCACAGAGTGCTCGTTGTGGCCAGAAGGTGTACTAGATCATCACAGACTGTAGAATGCTCGTTGTGGCCAGATGGTGAACTAGATCTGTCAGACTGTAGAGTGCTCGTTGTGGCCAGATGGTGTACTAGATCATCACAGACAGTAGAGTGCTCGTTGTGGCCAGATGGTGTACTAGATCATCACAGACAGTAGAGTGCTCGTTGTGACCAGATGATGAACTAGATCATCACAGACTAAACCCCCCTTCAGCACACATACTTCTCTGGCCGCTCCGTCCTTCATATTGACTTCATTGACCCAGTTACTTAGACAAACACTCATTTATCAAAGCACGATCTAAGAAGGCACGATCTAATAGCTTCATATGACTAATGACTATGTCATGTTATTGTTCCCTGCAGCCAGTGACTGTTTTTTTGTCTAAGATAAATGTTTATCTTTAGTTTTTGTCTCAGACAAATGTCTGTCTATAGTTTTTGTCTGTCACAAATGTATCTTTAGTTTTTGACTCAGACAAATGAATGTCTTTTGCTTTTGTGTCAGGCAAGGGAATGTCTTGTATTTGTTTAGACAGACAAATGTATGTGTTGTGTTTTTGTTTCAGACATATGTCTCTCTTCTTTCATGGCTCAAACAACTAGTGTTTTTGTCAGTTATTTGCCTAAATTTTATGCTTATTGAAATTAGTGTGTTCCGTTAAAATTTAATTATGAATTAATTATAAATATATATATATATATATATAATATATATATATATATATATATATATATATATATATATATATATATATATATATATATATAATATATATATATATTGGTGTATACTGGCAGCAGGTTTTCTTTCAAACATGTTTCATTGAATATGACCGCATAATCTGTATTTATTATTTTCTGGTTTAGGGCTTCTATCCCTCTAACTATTTTCTTAGCATCAGGGCTTAATTGAAATAGGAGTTCTCCAAAACTCATTTTCGTACTTTTAAGGTGAAGAAAAGAAGTGATTTACTATAGAGTGTATTACACTTATTTGTATAATTTGCACGACGTTTCGAACCTCCATGGTTCATTCTCAAGTGAACAGATCTTACAATACTAGTTGATTTTATACCCGCATTAGGTCAGGTGATAATACAATTAAGGTGAAAACATGGGGGATACATAAGGGATAAACATAGGGGCTGCAGAAGGCTTATTGGCCCATACGAGGCATCTCCTATCTAAACACAAAGATTAATCCAGTGTAATTGGCCTGTTATGTTGGACATTGTCTTCTGTGTTGGCATCGATATGTTCTTGTCTTGTCCTTACTCTCATGGTGGGTAGAGTAAATAGTTCCATGATTTGGGTGTTCATGGTAGGTCGCTCTATTCTTATGTGAATTGCCTCAAGAATTTGTAATCTTCTTGAATCTTGGGTTTTGTCTATTATGCAAGTATTCTTGTTCAACATTTCTCTTGTTAGAGTAATGTCATGGGCTTGTCTCATGTGATTCCTAGGGGTACCAGATTGAAGATGGCATGTCAAACGCCTCGTCAGCTTGGTCGACGTCATACCTATGTACTTACATTGAAGGTTACATCCTTCGTGGGGGCAAGTGTACATGTATACAACGCTTGACTGCTGTAGAGGGTTCTCCGTCGGCTTCGGGCTGTTTTTGATAAGGAGTTCGGAAGTCTTCTTGGTTTTGTAGAATATTATCAGGTTTATGTTTTGGTTAGGAGTAGTGCTTTTTACTCCTTTACGGATTATTTCTTTCATTATTCTTTCCTCTTTTATATGTTCACTGTGCATGGTTGATTTGTAATATAATTTTATTGGGGGTGTTGTGGTTTCTGTTCTAGGTTCTGAATTATACCAACGGTCCAAGTGTCTTCTTATAGCAGCGTTTATTTCCGCGTTGCTATATCCGTTGTTCACCAATACCTGAGTTACTCTTTCAAACTCTCTACTCACGTTGCTCCATTCAGAGCAGTGGGTAAGCGCTCGACGAATATAAGCATTGAGAACACTGGCTTTGTATCTTTGGGGGCACTCACTTCTACCGTTCAGGCATAATCCTATGTTGGTGGGCTTGGTATATACGTTGGTGCTTAAAGAGGTTCCTGTTTTTGTTATTAGTACATCCAAGAATGGCAGACTGTTATTTTCACTATTTTCATGTGTAAATCGGAGTACTGACTCTCTCTCTAGGTGTCTTTTTAGGTCAATTAGTTCATCTGAGTCTTTTACTATTACGAATATGTCATCTACATAACGGCAGTATACAGTTGGTTTTTGTCTGCTACTGAAGACCCTATCTTCGATGGTTCCCATATAAAAATTAGCAAATAAAACTCCTAAGGGGGAGCCCATTGCTACTCCGTCTATTTGTAAATACATGTCTCCTTGTGGACTGATGAAAGGGGCTTCCTTTGTACATGCTTCGAGAAGACTTTTCAAGTGTGGCTCAGGTATGTCTAATTTGGGGGTGCTCTCGTCTCTGTATACTCTGTCCAGTATCATTCCTATGGTTGTGTCGACTGGGACGTTGGTAAAAGGGATTCAACGTCCAGGGAAGCGATGATTCCATCGGGCTGGGTAGATTTGATCAATTCTAGGAAATCTGCTGATGATTGTAGACTAAACTTACTTGGAGTGTATGGAGTTAGGAGTTCATTGAGTTTCTTTGCCAGGTGATAAGTTGGGGTTGGTATTTGGCTGATTATAGGGCGTAGTGGGTTACCTGGTTTATGCGTCTTAACATTGCCGTAGGCATATCCTAAGCCATAGTCGCCTTGAAGTTTATTGAAATGCACACTACCTTTCTTTGCGTTGATTGCTGTAATTGTTTTGTTTACTTTCCGCTTAAGGTCTTCTACGGGGTTCCTCGTGATTCGTTGAAATTTGGAGTCGTCACTTAGGATGTCGCTAATTTTGTTCATGTATTCATGTGTAGGAATCAATACATATGCTGCTGTTTTGTCGGCTTTTCTTATTGTTACGTCTTTCAGATTTTTTAGTTGTTTCGCTGCTTCTTTGAGTTGTGGGGTTAAGATTGTAGATGAATATGTTCCTCGTTTTTTCCCTGCTTCTGCAAGTAGTTCAGCTTGAAGTGTGTCAGTGGTGATGATGTTTTTGTTGTCTTCTAGCTTATGGATATCGTCCAGAAGCATTTCGATTTCCAGGCGTTTTTGATGCATCTTTGGTTTAGATAAGAATTGACAATTTAGACCAAGATTTAATATATATAATTAATATAATTTAATATAATATATATAAGATTTAATATATATATATATATATATATATATATATATATATATATATATATATATATATATATATATATATATATATATATATTTTGTCAAATTTGTCAGATGACAAATTATGTCAAATTTTGAGTTTATATATATATATATATATATATATATATATATATATATATATATATATATATATAATATATATTTATATATATATGTGTGTGTGTGTGTGTGTGTGTGTGTGTGTGTGTGTGTGTGTGTGTGTGTGTGTGTGTGTGTGTGTGTGTGTTGTGTGTGTGTGTGTGTGTGTGTGTGTGTGTGTGTGTGTGTGTGTGTGGTGTGTGTGTGTGTGTGTGTGTGTGTGTGTGTGTGTGTGTGTGTGATTCTTTGGTTCTTTGTGATTTCATGAAGGTTCTATACCGCCAGCGATGCAGTGGGAATTGTCCAGATTGTTTCCTATTTTAGAAGGGATTGAGAGCGTGTTAGGCTTTCCATGACTCTTCTTAGGATCACGACTAACTTCCCCCCCCCCAAGATGTGAGTCACAACAGTTAGCTAACCACCAGATATTTTTTACTGCTTGGTGAACAAAAGCACCAGATTATGGGCAAGTTTCAAAATGTTTCGTTCCACTACACGAGAATCGAACTCAAAAGATATAGATATAAAATATAGTTATCAAGCTATTAACGCCTATCACTTTGATA
>NC_091214.1:7110645-7217842 GCF_040958095.1 Procambarus clarkii | reverse complement strand
CCCACTCACATACCCGTCCAACCCGCGCTTGAAACAATCGAGGGACCCCACCTCCACCACGTTACGCGGCAATTGGTTCCACAAATCTACAACCCTGTTACTGAACCAGTATTTACCCAAGTCTTTCCTAAATCTAAACTTATCCAATTTATACCCATTGTTTCGTGTTCTGTCCTGTGTTGATACTTTTAATACCCTATTAATATCCCCCTTGTTATGTCCATTCACCCACTTGTAAACCTCTATCATGTCGCCCCTAACTCTTCGCCTTTCCAGTGAATGCAACTTAAGCTTTGTTAATCTTTCTTCATATGAAAGATTTCTAATTTGGGGAATTAACTTAGTCATCCTACGCTGGACACGTTCAAGTGAATTTATATCCATTCTATAATATGGCGACCAAAACTGAACTGCATAATCTAAATGGGGCCTAACTAGAGCAAGATATAGCTTGAGAACCACACCAGGTGTCTTGTTACTAACGCTGCGATTAATAAATCCAAGTGTCCGATTTGCCTTATTACGAACATTTATGCATTGATCCTTTTGTTTTAAATTCTTACTAATCATAACTCCCAGATCCCTTTCGCAATCCGACTTCGCAATCACAACACCATCTAGCTCGTATCTTGTAACTCTATCATCATTACCTAACCTCAGAACTTTACATTTATCAGCATTAAACTGCATCTGCCAATCCTTTGACCATTTCAAAACCCTATCTAGATCAACTTGAAGTGATAGTGAGTCCTCCTCCGAATTAATTTCCCTACCGATTTTCGTATCATCGGCAAATTTGCAAATGTTGCTACTCAGACCTGAATCTAAATCATTTATATATATTATAAACAACAGAGGTCCCAGGACAGAGCCTTGAGGCACTCCACTTACAACATTTTCCCACTCTGACTTGATTCCATTTATAGTAACTCTCTGTTTCCTTTGGTATAGCCATGCCCTAATCCAGCTTAATATAGCACCCCCAATACCATGAGACTCTATTTTTTTAATCAGTCTTTCATGTGGCACTGTATCAAAAGCTTTGCTAAAGTCAAGGTATACAACATCGCAATCCTTACCACTATCAACTGCCTCAACAATGCTAGAATAAAAAGATAACAAATTTGTTAAACATGAACGGCCATTTATAAAACCATGTTGCGACTCAATTATTAATTTATGTTTTTCAATGTTATATCCATTGTTTCGTGTTCTGTCCTGTGTTGATACTTTTAATACCCTATTAATATCACCCCGGTTATGTCCATTCATCCACTTGTAAACCTCTATCATGTCACCCCTAACTCTTCGCCTTTCCAGTGAATGCAACTTAAGCTTTGTTAATCTTTCTTCATATGAAAGATTTCTAATTTGGGGAATTAACTTAGTCATCCTACGCTGGACACGTTCAAGTGAATTTATATCCATTCTATAATATGGCGACCAAAACTGAACTGCATAATCTAAATGGGGCCTAACTAGAGCAAGATATAGCTTGAGAACCACACCAGGTGTCTTGTTACTAACGCTGCGATTAATAAATCCAAGTGTCCGATTTGCCTTATTACGAACATTTATGCATTGATCCTTTTGTTTTAAATTCTTACTAATCATAACTCCCAGATCCCTTTCGCAATCCGACTTCGCAATCACAACACCATCTAGCTCGTATCTTGTAACTCTATCATCATTACCTAACCTCAGAACTTTACATTTATCAGCATTAAACTGCATCTGCCAATCCTTTGACCATTTCAAAACCCTATCTAGATCAACTTGAAGTGATAGTGAGTCCTCCTCCGAATTAATTTCCCTACCGATTTTCGTATCATCGGCATCATAATGATATTTTCGTATCATTATGTACCACGCCCTGTCCTGGTGACTCTCTATTACTCCCTTATCTATCCATATCTCAACTATGGTATTTGTGCTTGGGGCTCTACTACCCAAAATCACTTACGTCCTCTAATTACTCAACACAAAGCTGCTATTAGGACAATATCCAACTCTGGCCCCAGACATCACTCGGTACCCCTACTCAAATCTCTGAATATGTTAGACATTAAGTCTCTGCACATTCTCTCATGTGTATTATACATATATAAAACGCTAAACTATAATGCCAATCCTGATCTCAAAAGCTTCATAGAAGGTTGTAACAGAACCCATGAGCACCACACCAGAAATAAATACAGTTTTGATATTCCTAGAGTACGACTTAATCAAACTAGAAATGCTCTACAAATCAAGGGGCCCAGAATGTGGAATGACCTTCCCGACCATGTTAAAGACTGTACCTCTCTCAACCAGTTTAAGTTAAAAACGAAGCTATACCTAATAAATTCCTTGTAACCTACCTTACCCTTCTATTGTCAACCAATGTCTGTTTTTCTTTAAAGAGCGCTGTTTGTCGACATATTTGTATTTGTGCTGCTTTTTCATCTATGTTTTCATTTCTTGTTTTCATCTACTCATTATGCTCAATTAGTATTAACCTTGTCATTTAGGTTTATCATGCCCGAAACCCTTTGCGTAATAGTGGATTTAGGCATTGTATGTACTAGCTCTACCTATAAGTCAACCAATCTTTGTAGAAATTTATTGTATGTATGTACCTTACCTAAATAAAATACTATTATTATTATTATTATTATTAGGATATAGCTTAAGAACTACACCAGGTGTCTTGTTACTAACGCTTCGATTAATAAATCCCAGTGTCCTATTCGCCTTATTACGAACATTCATACATTGATCCTTTTGTTTTAAATTCTTACTAATCATAACTCCCAGATCCCTTTCGCAATCCGACTTCGCAATCTCAACACCATCTAGCTCGTATCTTGTAACTCTATCATCATTACCTAGCCTCAGAACTTTACTTTTATCAGCATTAAACTGCATTTGCCAATCATTTTACCATTTCAAAACCCTATCTAGATCAACTTGAAGTGATAGTGAGTCCTCCTCCGAAATAATTTCCTTACCGATTTTCGTATCATCGGCAAATTTGCAAATGTTGCTACTCAAACCTGAATCTAAATCATTTTTATATGTTATAAACATAGGAACATATAAGAACATAAGAACATAAGAACAAAGGCAACTGCAGAAGGCCTGTTGGCCCATACGAGGCAGCTCCTATTTATAACCACCCAATACCACTCATATACATATCCAACCCATGCTTGAAACAATCGAGGGACCCCACCACAATGTTACGCGGCAATTGGTTCCACAAATCAACAACCCTGTTACTGAACCAGTATTTACCCAAGTCTTTCCTAAATCTAAACTTATGCAATTTATACCCATTGTTTCGTGTTCTGTCATGTGTTGATACTTTTAATACCCTATTAATATCCCCTTTGTTATGTCCATTCACCCACTTGTAAACCTCTATCATGTCACCCCTAACTCTTCGCCTTTCCAGTGAATGCAACTTAAGCTTTGTTAATCTTTCTTCATATGAAAGATTTCTAATTTGGGGAATTAACTTAGTCATCCTACGCTGGACACGTTCAAGTGAATTTATATCCATTCTATAATATGGTGACCAAAACTGAACTGCATAATCTAAATGGGGCCTAACGAGAGCAAGATATAGCTTGAGAACCACACCAGGTGTCTTGTTACTAACGCTGCGATTAATAAATCCAAGTGTCCGATTTGCCTTATTACGAACATTTATGCATTGATCCTTTTGTTTTAAATTCTTGCTAATCATAACTCCCAGATCCCTTTCGCAATTCGACTTCGCAATCTCAACACCATATAGCTCGTATCTTGTAACCCTATCATCATTACCTAACCTCAGAACTTTACATTTATCAGCATTAAACTGCATCTGCCAATCCTTCGACCATTTCAAAACCCTATCTACATCAACTTGAAGTGATAGTGAGTCCTCCTCCGAATTAATTTCCCTACCGATTTTCGTATCATCGGCAAATTTGCAAATGTTGCTTGAAAAACATAAATTAATAATTGAGTTGCAACATGGTTTTATAAATGGCCGTTCATGTTTAACAAATTTGTTATCTTTTTATTCTAGCATTGTTGAGGCAGTTGATAGTGGTAAGGATTGCGATGTTGTATACCTTGACTTTAGCAAAGCTTTTGATACAGTGCCACATGAAAGACTGATTAAAAAGATAGAGTCTCATGGTATTGGGGGTGCTATATTAAGCTGGATTAGGGCATGGCTATACCAAAGGAAACAGAGAGTTAGTATAAATGGAATCAAGTCAGAGTGGGAAAATGTTGTAAGTGGAGTGCCTCAAGGCTCTGTCCTGGGACCTCTGTTGTTTATAATATATATAAATGATTTAGATTCAGGTTTGAGTAGCAACATTTGCAAATTTGCCGATGATACGAAAATCGGTAGGGAAATTAATTCGGAGGAGGACTCACTATCACTTCAAGTTGATCTAGATAGGGTTTTGAAATGGTCAAAGGATTGGCAGATGCAGTTTAATGCTGATAAATGTAAAGTTCTGAGGTTAGGTAATGATGATAGAGTTACAAGATACGAGCTAGATGGTGTTGTGATTGCGAAGTCGGATTGCGAAAGGGATCTGGGAGTTATGATTAGTAAGAATTTAAAACAAAAGGATCAATGCATAAATGTTCGTAATAAGGCAAATCGGACACTTGGATTTATTAATCGCAGCGTTAGTAACAAGACACCTGGTGTGGTTCTCAAGCTATATCTTGCTCTAGTTAGGCCCCATTTAGATTATGCTGTTCAGTTTTGGTCGCCATATTATAGAATGGATATAAATTCACTTGAACGTGTCCAGCGTAGGATGACTAAGTTAATTCCCCAAATTAGAAATCTTTCATATGAAGAAAGATTAACAAAGCTTAAGTTGCATTCACTGGAAAGGCGAAGAGTTAGGGGTGACATGATAGAGGTTTACAAGTGGATGAATGGACATAACCGGGGGGATATTAATAGGGTATTAAAAGTATCAACACAGGACAGAACACGAAACAATGGGTATAAATTGGATAAGTTTAGATTTAGGAAAGACTTGGGTAAATACTGGTTCAGTAACAGGGTTGTTGATTTGTGGAACCAATTGCCGCGTAACATTGTGGAGGTGGGGTCTCTCGATTGTTTCAAGCACGGGTTGGACAAGTATATGAGTGGGATTGGGTGGTTATAGAATAGGAGCTGCCTCGTATGGGCCAATAGGCCTTCTGCAGTTACCTTTGTTCTTATGTTCTTATGTTCTTGTACTCAAACCTGAGTCTAAATCATTTATATATATTATAAACAACAGAGGTCCCAGGAAAGAGCCCAGAGGCACCCCACTTATAACATTTTCCCACTCTGACTTGACTCCATTTATACTAACTCTCTGTTTCCTTTGGTATAGCTATGCCCTAATCCAGCTTAATATAGCACCCCCAATACCATGAGACTCTAACTTTTTAATCAGTCTTTCATGTGGCACTGTATCAAAAGCTTTGCTAAAGTCAAGGTACACAACATCGCAATCCTGCCTCAACAATGCTAGAATAAAAAGATAACAAATTTGTTAAACATGAACGGCCATTTATAAAACCATGTTGCGACTCAATTATTAATTTATGTTTTTCAAGATGAAGACGAATTTTATTTGCTATTTTAGATTCGAGTAACTTTCCCACAATAGACGTTAGGCTAATTGGTCGATAGTTAGACGCAAGTGATCTATCTCCTTTTTTAAAAACTGGTATCACATTAGCAACTTTCCAAAACTCTGGCACTCTGCCTGACTCTATTGATTTATTAAATATGGTTGACAGTGGGTCACAAAGCTCCTCTTTGCATTCTTTAAGCACCCTGGCAAACACTTCATCCGGCCCTGGGGATTTGTTTGGTTTGAGTTTTACTATTTGTTTAAGAACATCCTCCCTGGTAACTGTTAAACTCGTCAACCTGTCCTCGTCCCCACCCACATAGACTTGTTCGACTGAAGGCATATTGTTAAGTTCCTCTTTAGTAAATACAGATACAAAATATTTATTAAAAATACTACTCATCTCTTCATCACTATCTGTTATTTGACCGGTCTCAGTTTTTAATGGACCTATCCTTTCCCTAGTCTTAATACGATATAACTGAAAAAACCCTTTAGGATTTGTCTTTGCTTGCCCTGCTATGCGAACTTCATAGTTTCTTTTTGCTTTCCTTATCTCTTTTTTAACATTTCTAACCAGTTGTACGAATTCCTGTTCTAAAGTGACCTCCCCATTTTTAATCCTTTTGTACCAAGCCCTCTTTTTACCTATATGGTTCTTCAAATTCTTTGTTATCCACTTTGGGTCATTGGGATTCGATCTATTTAATTTGTATGGTATACTACGTTCCTGTGCTTTGTTTAGAATATTCTTAAATAAGTTATATATTGAATCCACATCGAAATCCCCATTTACGTCACCTATCGCTGGGTTCATGTCTCGCTCCAAGACCGGCCCCCACCCCATACCCAAGACTTTCCAATCAATTTGACCCAATAGACCTCTGTTTAAACAACAGAGGTCCCAGGACAGAGCCCTGAGGTACTCTACTAACAACATTATCCCATAAGAACATAAGAACATAGGTAACTGCAGAAGGCCTAATGGCCCATACGAGGCAGCTCCTTTTCTATAACCACCCAATCCCACTCATATACTTGTCCAGCCCACGCTTGAAACAATCGAGGGACACCACCTCCACCACGTTACGCGGCAATTGGTTCCACAAATCAACAACCCGGTTACTGAACCAGTATTTACCCAAGTCTTTCCTAAATCTAAACTTATCAATTTATACCCATTGTTTCGTGTTCTGTCTTGTGTTGATACTTTTAATACCCTACTAATATTCCCTTTGTTATGTCCATTCACCCACTTGTAAACCTCTATCATGTCACCCCTAACTCTTCGCCTTTCCAGTGAATGCAACTTAAGCTTTGTTAATCTTTCTTCATATGAAAGATTTCTAATTTGGGGAATTAACTTAGTCATCCTACGTTGGACACGTTCAAGTGAATTTATATCCATTCTATAATACGGTGACCAAAACTGAACTGCATAATCTAAATGGGGCCTAACCAGAGCAAGATATAGCTTAAGAACCACACCCGGTGTCTTGTTACTAACGCTTCGATTAATAAATCCCAGTGTCTTATTCGCCTTATTACGAACATTCATGCATTGATCCTTTTGTTTTTAATTCTTACTAATCATAACTCCCAGATCCCTTTCGCAATCCGACTTCGCAATCTCAACACCATCTAGCTCGTATCTTATAACTCTATCATCATTACCTAGCCTCAGAACTTTACATTTATCAGCATTAAACTGCATTTGCCAATCATTTGACCATTTCAAAACCCTATCTACATCAACTTGAAGTGATAGTGAGTCCTCCTCCGATTTAATTTCCCCTACCGATTTTCGTATCATCAGCAAATTTGCAAATGTTGCTACTCAAACCTGAATCTAAATCATTTATATATATTATAAACAACAGAGGTCCCAGGACAGAGCCCTGAGGTACTCCACTAACAACATTATCCCACTCTGACTTAACCCCATTTATACTAACTCTCTGTTTCCATTGGAATAGCCATGCCCTAATCCAAGTTAATATAGCACCCCCAATACCATGAGCTTCTATTTTTTTAATTAGTCTTTCATGTGGCACTGTATCAAAAGCTTTGCTAAAGTCAAGGTACACAACATCACAATCCTTACCACTATCAACTGCCTCAACTATGCTGGAATAAAAAGTTAGCAAATTAGTTAAACATGATCGGCCACTTGTAAAACCATGTTGCAACTCATTTATTAATTTATGTTTTTCAAGATGGAGACGAATTGTATTTGCAATTATTGATTCAAGTAACTTTCCCACAATAGACGTTAAGGTAATTGGCCGATAGTTTGACGCAAGTGATCTATCTCCTTTCTTAAAAATTGGTACCACATTAGCTACCTTCCATGACTCTGGCACTCTGCCTGACTCTATTGATTTATTAAGTATGGTAGACAGTGGCTCGGAAAGCTCCTCTTTGCATTCTTTAAGCACCCTGGCAAACACTTCATCCGGCCCTGGGGATTTGTTTGGTTTTAGTTTTTCTAATTGTTTAATTATATCCTCCCTGGTAACTGCTAAACTAGTCAACCGTTCCTCATCCCCACCCACATAGATTTGTTCGGCTGAAGGCATATTGTTAAGTTCCTCTTTAGTAAATACAGATATAAAATATTTGTTAAAAATACTACTCATCATCTTGTCATTATCCGTTATTTGACCTGTCTCAGATTTTAATGGACCTATCCTTTCCCTAGTCTTAGTTCGATATAACTGAAAAAAACCTTTAGGATTTGACTTTGCATGCTCTGCTATGCGAACTTCATAGTTTCTTTTTGCTTTCCTAATCACTTTTTTAACATTTCTAACCAGTTGTATGAATTCCTGTTCTAACCTGACTTCCCCATTCTTAATCCTTTTGTACCAAGCTCTCTTTTTACTTATAAGGTTCTTTAAATTATTTGTTATCCACTTTGGGTCATTAGTATTCGACCTGTTCAATTTGTATGGTATACTACGTTCCTGTGCTTTGTTTAGAATATTCTTAAATAAGTTATATATTAAATCCACATCGAAATCTCTTTTTACGTCACCTATCGCTGGGTTCATGTCTCGCTCTAAGACCGGCCCAAACCCCATACCCAAGAGTTTCCAATCTATTTGTCCGAAAAAATTTGTTAGGCTATTAAAATCAGCTTTTCGAAAATCTGGCACTTTAACAGAATTTTCTCCTACAGGTCTATTCCATTCTATGCTAAATCTGATTACTTTGTGATCACTGTTCCCTAGCTCACTCCCTATTTCGATGTCATTAATTTGTGTTTCCCTGTTAGTTAACACTAAATCTAAAATATTATTTTCCCGCGTTGGTTCCTTAATGTGTTGCGTAAGAAAGCAATCGTCAATTAATTCTAGAAAATCTTCTCCTTCACTATTCCCTGTTTTGTTCACCCAGTTTATTCCACTAAAATTAAAGTCACTTATGACATAAATACTGTTAGATCTAGATGCTATAGATATTTCATTCCATAGATGCTTTGCTTCCATTCTGTCTAAATTTGGTGGCCTATATATAACTCCTATTATAATATTATTTGCTTTTTCGTTTAATTCTATCCAAATAGTTTCTGTGTGTGGCTCAGTTTTGATTCCCTCTTTGAGACTACATTTCAAATTGTCCCTAACTTATATGGCTACTCCCCCTCCTCGTCTAATATATCTATCTGTGTGAAATAGTTTAAATCCATTTATCTGATATTCAGCTAATAGTTCTCTATTTTCTACGTTCATCCACGTTTCGGTAAGTGCAATAATATCTATTTTTCTGTGCAGACAAGAGCATTTAATTCATTAATTTTATTTCTTAGACTTTTACTGTTAGTGTAATATATCCTAAGTGAATTGTTATTTTGAGGCCCTTTTCTTTCCTTGATCATTTTGCCAATTCTTTTCTCCCACGAACACATACTTTTATTACCTCCTTCCACCAAATCAATTCCCATACCTCTATCTACTAACAGTTTAAACCCAAACAAACACCTCTAACCACTGGTTCCAACGAGTTCGCAACAGCAACAACCCCAGCTCTCGATAGATGCACCCCATCACGCGCACACATTTCATTTCTTCCATAGAAGCGTTCCCAGTTGTCTATGAAAGATATTGCATTTGATTTGCAATATCTTTCCAGCCGGCAATTGACACCAAGTGCCCTCGACATCCATTCATTTCCCACTCCCTTTCTTGGAAGAATGCCACATATGATCGGGATTCCTCCCTTGCTCCTAACTAATTCAATGGCTGTCCTAAATCTTAGTATTAGTTCCTCACTCCAAACTCGCCCAACATCATTACCCCCTGCACTAATACAAATAATGTCAAATAACCTGCCTTACCCTACAGAGTTCTTGATGAACTCTGTAGGGTAAGGCAGGTCCTAGTCAATAACGGCTTCTCCAATGGTTTCGTCGAAGACATCATAAGAAGGAAAGTGAAAAGCCATGCAACCTCTGAAGAGACAACTAACACAACACCTATACCCCCTATTAGACTATTTTACAGGAACTTCTTTTCCACAGCTCATAAAACGGAGGAAAGGGTCCTGAAAGATATTGTTAATAGAAACGTTATCCCTACAGATAAAAATCAGAGGATACAACTGACGATTTACTATAAAACCAGAAAAACGGCCAGCCTACTCATGAGAAACTCTCCAGACACAAAACAGAACGCTTTAAAAGAGACTAACGTCGTCTATGCCTTCAAATGCCCACTTGGGGACTGTAAGCTCCAAAAAACCCAGTATATAGGCAAGACAACAACATCTCTTTCTAGGCGTTTAACGATGCATAAGCAACAGGGCTCCATTAAGGAACATATAATCTCTTCCCACAACCAAACCATCGCCAGAGAAATCCTAGTAAACAACACAGAAATCATCGATAGATACAGCGATAGCAGGCGGCTTGACGTTTGCGAGGCACTACACATCAAGAAGTCAACACCAGCAATCAACAGCCAATTATTGCACAACTATATTCTACCCACCTCAAGACTCCGCTCCAATATAGAAGCATCAAGAAATATGGACCAATAGGCTTTCTACAAACACTTCTATTCAATATCCATTGTTTCGTGTTCTGTCTTGTGTTGATGAAATTAATACCCTATTAATACTCTTGTTCTGTCTTGTGTTGATGAAATTAATACCCTATTAATACCACACTTTGTTCTGTCTTGTGTTAATGCCACATCACCCCTTCCACCTCACTCAAATGTAGATATAAAATCGGAGATACGTAAGTTCTATTCAGTTGTGTATTTGTGAACTAAAGTCTTTGAAAATGTAATAAGTTTTACGAAACGCGCCCGTGTCGCGTCAGACTAGAAATAAAAATGAATTTTGGAGAATTGATTTTTTATTTACCTCCAACAGTGAAGCGTAATGTACGAAAGATTGAGAAAATTCGTGTTAGAATTATTAATCTTACTTTTTCGGTCATATTTAATAATATATATATATATATATATATATTATAATTCTCTATTTTGGAGAAATAATATACACAATTATTGATGATAGCCTCTTAATTAGCCTCTATGAAACTTTTAATATTACCAAGAAGTATTAAATATTATTAGTGACCTTGCGAAATAAACTCCCCAAAATTCGTGGATAATCTCTCGCGAAATTAACACCAAGAAATACGTGAACAATCTTGCGAGGACACAGCCACTAATTTGGCTGGCTTCAATATAAGCGCTGTCATTTCGCGGAATAACACGCCACCAAATATCTGTGGGTGACCCTGAAACCGCTGATGAGGCTGGACTGAGCTGAATGGGTCGTGGGCTAGCTCGAGGCAACGCTGCCGTCTTTGACTGGCTTTGTTGTTCACTAATTTATTACACTAGTTTATTTAATTTGATGACAATCTAGCTCTCTAGATCATCTAGGTTCGAATGATCATATAATCTAGGTTCGAACGACCATATAATCTAAGTTCGAAGGACCATATAATGTGGGAACCGACCTGTGAGATTTATATTTATTTAATTTATATGAATTTATATAGAATTTATATTAACGTTAATTTATATATTTCGATAGCAATTTGTATGATGTTAAATGGACTGTATTTCTGCAATAATCTCACAAATCGATCCACTACACATTAGGGGGGGGGGGTTATATTGAATTTATATATGCAGCCAATCAAACTACAGTATTAAACTACATATGAGGAGGTTCAATGAGGTATACAATGAGGAGGTTCCTTATCTTGTTACACAGCAGGCTTAGTCCACCAGATATAACTAGGATGTAGATACAAAATTTCCTCGTGTGAGGCAGCTTCCGTCACCCAGTAACTGATACACAAAGTTTGCTTTCTCTTCTTGACCTGTCAAAGGCACTAGCTGTAAAGCCAGAATCCTAATATATGACAGCTATATCAGAGAAAACACTGTACAATGAATTATAAAGACCAAGGCTTAATTACCTTTTTTTAAGAGGCTGTTCGCATTCTAACCGGTTCGCCTTATCTACTGACATTAATGGCCAAAAATTATTAGATAAACGGGTTTCGGCAGAACACTTTCCTTGATTATTGTTGCCAGTGTGTTGATGATGGCAGACCACTAATATGATCTTCACTACACTTCGTCCAAGAGAAATGATAGGAGTTGTTTACTTCCGTGCGCCTCTGGTCTTAAACAATGGCTGACCCCTCCCTCCCCACTGACGCTACTGGCCTACATTGTCCAGATATCAGTAAGTGATAGAAGGGTCATATTTACTCTATTTTAATACTGATAATTAAGTTAATTTATATGAGATGTTTTATGATGGTAAAAATCCAAAGACTAATGTATTTAAGAATAATTCCCAGCATAATAGGTGGTGAATTTATAATAGTACGTGGCAATGATATCCCGTTTTCTATAGACGGAAAATTCCACTACAAGTTACATTTTCTATGGGTAACTTGTGTATACAATGCAGCAATATTATCTGCAATTGCATTGATATTATTAAATGGTGTCGGATTTTCCGACACTGGGACATGTGAAGTTCATAGGTTACTAAAGCCTCTTGATTTTAGCCCATGACACATCTAGCGTGGTTACAAAGTGATTGACTGCATCTTTACCCAAATAAGTGTCTTTCTCAACAATATTCATCTGTCGGTCAAAGATAATGTACGCATACGCTACTGCATTGTGACGTGATTCTATCATACCCTTAGGGTTCGAGCGGTCTAACATGAACTCAAAGTCATAAAAGCACATGTGACTAGGACCATACCCTGTCCGTAGTTACGGAAAGTAATCTTCCTCTCTGGTGGGTAAAATTTGAGAGTCTGACGTACTTTACATGTACTTTCATGAGCTTGCATACGGTCTTGTGGGAGCGATATCAAACAAAAATGACAAAAGCTGTGGTGTGAAGGGAACTGTTTGGGGTGGGAGTTAATATTGCACACATATTGGTTGAAATCCTTAATTAGTACTAAGTGTTGAGCTTCCAACATCAGCAATGGTATGACATCTGTATATCCCCCTCTTCCCTTCCTAGCTAGTGTAATGTAGTAATGCCTACGCCGAGCACTTTCATCTCTTTCTAGTGAATAGATGATTATACTGACTTTATTAATTTTCTCTACCTTGTGAATATCCTCAAATGTCACAGCAAAATTGACATCAGCTGGCCAATTAATGTGTCTGAGACACCAACTAGCATTCACAGATCTAGCGCGAATATTATCTAGGTGCATCCCCTTAGCTAAACATTTATAAGCTGCAACACACTGCATAAGGCAAATATCAGCCTCTCCCTCTGGATTGAAAACCAGCTGCTTTCCATGCAACCCTTCAAGATAGTCTACATGTGAGCCTAATCTTATCGGGTGTTCAATCTGTGCACAGTTAATGTAAAACCCGGTGAGCCGCTCAACCAAGACATTGGAGCCCTCTTTCTCTTCCAAGTATTGCGATATTTTTTCCGTCAATTCATCAGACCAAAAATTAACACGTATATCTACTTCATCTCGAGTTACTATTCGCCCCTCACCTCGTATGGGTTGTTGTTGCTGTTGTTAAAGATTTAGCTACTCAGGACAAGTGTCCATGTAGCACGGGCTATAGTGAGCCCGTAATTGAGTTTGGTTATACATGATAACCTTTTTCCTAGGCTCGTATGGGAAAGCCGTCGTTATTTATAGGATCCAAGACATTCTCCTCACCGTCTTCTTGTACATTTAAATTGCCCACAAGTAGAGTGATGTCTGGGTAAATTAGGAGGGGTGGGTGTTGTGGAGAGAAAAGGGATCGAATCTCATTAATGAAAAATTCTCTGTATGTTCTCAGATAGAGTCCTGAGGAGGAGTTAACATGCTCTGGTATGGAGAATGAAAGCCGAACATATCCGCCATTATAGTTATCAATTCGATCGGTTGAATTTCTAGCGCAGGTGGGGGAGAGGGAGAGAGCGCAGGTGGGCGAGAGGGAGAGAGCGGTGGTGGGGGAGAGGGAGAGAGCGGTGGTGGGGGAGACGGAGAGAGCGGTGGTGGGGGTGATGGGAGAGGGCTAGGGGGGTGGGTGGTGGTGATAGTCCCCCCTCTGACATGAATGGGCGAGACTGCGCGGTCAGCTGGTACGCCAGACGGTGCTAACCAGTTAGAATTGTCAGGCTAATGAGTCAAGGTCAAGGTCAGCTGAGCTGTCGTCCGAGTCAAAGCTATTCTCACTTCTCACTCTGTTCTTGGGCTCTATCTTATCTACATTTGAAACTGAGTATGGAGTCAGACTCCACCACATCACTTCCTAGTGCATTCCATTTATTAACTACTCTGACATTGAAAAAATTCTTTCTAACGTCTCTGTGACTCATCTGGGTACTAAGTTTCCACCTGTGTCCCCTTGTTCGTGTCCCACCCGTGCTGAAGAGTTTGTCTTTGTCCACCCTGTCAATTCCCCTGAGAATTTTGTAGGTTGTTATCTTGAGGTTATCTTGAGATGATTTCGGGCTTTTTAATGTCTCCGCGGTCCAGTCCTCGACCAGGCCTCCACCCCCAGGAAGCAGCCCGTGACAGCTGACTAACACACAGGTACCTATTTACTGCTAGGAGCAGTAAATAGGTACCAGGAGCATAGGGTGAAAGAAACTCTGCCCATTGTTTCTCCCCGGCGCCCGGGGTCGAACCCGGGACCACAGGATCACAAGTCCAGTGTACTGTCCGCTCGGCCGACCGGCTCCCTAACCCATGATAACCCTAACCCTAACAACTCCCATGAGATGGTTATCATGTCTCCCCTTACTCCTCTGTTTTCCAGGGATGTGAGGTTCAGCTCCTTTAGCCTTTCCTCGTAGCTCAATCCTCTCAGTTCCACGACGATCCTGGTAGCATACCGCTGAATCTTCTCTAACTTTGTGTTTAACTAGGTATGGACGCCAGGCTGGAGCTGCATACTCCGGGATTGGTCTTACATAAGTGGTATACAGGGTCCTGAACGATTCCTTATACAAGTTTCTAAAGGCAGTTCTTATGTTGGCCAGTCTAGCATATGCCGCTGATGATATTCTTTTGATGTGGGCCTCTGGGGACAGGTTCGGTGTGATATCAACCCACAGATCTTTCTCTCTATTTGACTCTTGCAGGATTTCACCTCCCAGATGATACCTTGTGTTCAGCCTCCTGCTCCCTTCGCCTAATTTCATTACCTCACACTTTCCTGAATTGAACTTTAGCAGCCATTTTCTAGACCATTCCTCCAGTTTGTCCAGGTCATCTTGTAGTCTCTGTTTATCATCCTCATCCATCTTGACTCTTCTCATAATTTTTGCATCATCAGCAAACATTGAGAGAAATGAGTCTATACCATCCGGAAGATCGTTTACATATATTAGAAACAGGATGGGTCCAAGTATTGAGCCCTGTGGGACTCCGCTGGTGACATCTCGCCACTCTGATGTCTCCCCCCTCACCGTTACTCGCAGTTTCCTGTTGCTTAAGTATTCCCTTATCCACCAGAGCACCTTCCCTTTTACTCCTGCCTGTTGCTCCAACTTTTTTAACAGCCTTTTATGGGGTACTGTATCAAAGGCTATCTGGCAGTCCAGGAAAATGCAGTCGGCCCACCCTTCTTTTTCCTGCCTAATTTTTGTTGCCTGGTCATAGAATTCTATTAAACCTGTGAGGCACGATTTACCATCCCTGAACCCATGTTGGTGGTGCGTTACAAAGCTATTTCCCTCCAGGTGCTATATGAGCCTTTTCCTCACGATTTTCTCCATCGCCTTGCATGGTATACAAGTTAGGGAAACTGGCCTGTAGTTCAGTGCCTCTTGCCTGTCATCCTTCTTGTATATTGGGACTGCGTTAGCTGTCTTCCAACTTTCTGGTAAGTCTCCTGTTTCCAGCGACCTGTTATACACCATAGAGAGTGGCACACTTCGTGCTTCTGCACCTTCCTTTAGTATCCATGGTGAGAGTCTGTCAGGCCCAACAGCCTTTGTCACATCCAGCTCCAGCAGACACCTTTTGACCTCATAACTGGTGAGGTCAAATTCCTCCAAGGTTACTTGGTTTGCCTCCTCCTCATTTAATGCAGGGACTTCTCCTTGTTCTATTGTGAAGACCTCCTGGAATCTCTTGTTGAGTTCTTCACACACCTCCTTGTAATTCTCCGTGTATCTGTTCTCCCCTTTTCGCAGTTTCATCACTTGTTCCTTCACAGCTGTTTTCCTCCTGATGTGGCTGTGGAGCAGCTTTGGTTGGGTCTTGGCTTTACTCGCAATTTCATTTTCAAACTGTCTCTTTGCTTCCCTCCTCACTCTGAGGTACTCATTTCTGGTCGTCTGGTATCTCTCCCTGCTCTCTGGTTTTCTGTTATTTCTGTAGTTTCTCCATGTTCTTTTACTCAGTTGCTTTGCTACCTTGCATTCCTGGTTGAACCATGGGTTTTTCTGTTGTTTTTCGTTTTTCTCCTTTTGGACGGGGATAAACCTGTCTGCAGCTTCCTGGCACTTCTGGATGACAAAATCCATCATGTCCTGCACATTCTTGTCTCTAAGTTCTGTTTCCCATGGTATTCCTCTGAGGGAGTTCCCATCTCGTCATATTTTCCTCTTCGGAAATTTAGTCTTTTTCCCTCCGATCCCATCCTTGGATAGGTTATCCCTACCTCCAGCAAGTACTCAAAAGTCAGTACACTGTGGTCACTCATTTCTATGGCGGCTTGAATTTTGACTTCCCTTATTTCTGACTCATTCAGGGTGAATATCAAGTCGAGTCTAGCTGGTTCATCATTGCCTCTCACTCTTGTGGGGTCCTTGACATGCTGGCTCAGGAAGTTCCTTGTTGCCACATCTAAGAGTTTAGCTCTCCACGTATCTGCACCACCATGTGGGTCCCCATTTTCCCAGTCTATATTTCCATGGTTAAAATCGCTCATGATTAAGAGTCTTGAGCCATTCCTGCAGGCAACTGATGCTGCTCTCTCTATTATATTAATGGTTGCCATGTTGTTCCTATCAAACTCCTGTCTAGGTCTTCTGTCATTTAGGGGAGGGTTGTAAATGACTGCCACTATTATCTTAGGTCCACCCACTATTATTGTTCTTGTTATGTAATCTCTGAATCCGTCACAGATCCGAAATTTCCATCTCATCAAAACTCCAGTCCTTCCTTATCAGCAGGGGCCCTCTTCCACCTCCTCTCCCTTCCCTCTCTTTCCTTACTATATAGTAGTCCTTTGGAAACACAGCATCTGTTATGACTCCTGACCATTTTGTTTCCATGAGTAATATTACATCAGGGTGTGTGTGTGTGTGTGTGTGTGTGTGTGTGTGTGTGTGTGTGTGTGTGTGTGTGTGTGTGTGTGTGTGTGTGTGTGTGTGTGTGTGTGTGTGTGTGTGTGTGTGTGTGTGAGTGTGTGTGTGTGTGTGTGTGTGTGTGTGTGTGTGTGTGTGTGTGTGTGTGTGTGTGTGTGTGTGAGTGTGTGTGAGTGTGTGTGTGTGTGTGTGTGTGTGTGTGTGTGTGTGTGAGTGTGTGTGTGTGTGTGTGTGTGTGTGTGTGTGTGTGTGTGTGTGTGTGTGTGTGTGTGTGTGTGTGTGTGTGTGTGTGTGTGTGTGTGTGTGTGTGTGAGTGTGTGTTTGTGTGTGTGTGTGTGTGTGTGTGTGTGTGTGTGTGTGTGTGTGTGTGTGTGTGTGTGTGTGTGTGTGTGTGTGTGTGTGTGTGTGTGTGTGTGTGTGTGTGTGTGTGTGTGTGTGTGTGTGTGTGTGTGTGTGTGTGTGTGTGTGTGTGAGTGTGTGTGTGTGTGTGTGTGTGTGTGTGTGTGTGTGTGTGTGTGTGTGTGTGTGTGTGTGTGTGTGTGTGTGTGTGTGTGTGTGAGTGTGTGTGTGTGTGTGAGTGTGTGTGTGTGTGTGAGTGTGTGTGTGTGTGTGAGTGTGTGTGTGTGTGTCTATGTGTGTGTGAGTGTGTGTGTGTGTGTGTGTGTGTGTGTGTGTGTGTGTGTGTGTGTGTGTGTGTGTGTGTGTGTGTGTGTGTGTGTGTGTGTGTGTGTGTGTGTGTGTGTGTGTGTGTGTGTGTTTGTGTGTGTGTGTGTGTGAGTGTGTGTGTGTGTGAGTGTGTGTGTGTGTGTGTGTGTGTGTGTGTGTGTGTGTGTGTGTGTGTGTGTGTGTGTGTGTGTGTGTGTGTGTGTGTGAGTGTGTGTGTGTGTGTGTGTGTGTGTGTGTGTGTGTGTGTGTGTGAGTGTGTGTGTGGTGTGTGTGTGTGTGTGAGTGTGTGTATGTGTGTGAGTGTGTGTGTGTGTGTGAGTGTGTGTGTGTGTGTGAGTGTGTGTGTGTGTGTCTATGTGTGTGTGAGTGTGTGTGTGTGTGTCTGTGTGTGTGAAAAATAGTAGGTAGTAACAGTTAATTGATTGACAGTTGAGAGGCAAGCCAAAAGAGCAGACCTCAACCCCCTCAAGCACAACTTGGTGAATACAACTAGGTGAATATACACACAGAACCTTGTATACAACGTATGGCAGACCAATCCTGCAGCATGCAGCTCCAGCATGGCATCCATATATCGCCAAGCATAAAACTAAATTGGAGAAGGCTGAGAGGTATGCCTCCAGACTAGTGGCCAAACTGAGGGGCATGAACTATTAGGAGAGACTATGGGAATTAAAACTCACATAGTTGGAAAACAGGAGAATTGGGGGGGGGGCATGATTTCCACATACAAGATTCTCCAAGGAATTGATAGGGTGGACAAAGACAGTTTATTCAACACAAGGGGCACACACACTAGGGAATACAGGTAGAAATTAACATTAGAAGACATTAGAGAATTAACATTACCATTAGAGAAAGATGTTTTTTGGTGTCAGATTAGGTAACAAATGGAATGCATTAGGAAGTGATGTAGTGGAGGCAGACTCCATTTTCAGTTTCAGGTGAAGATATGATAGAGCCCAATAGGCTGAGGAACTTGTAAACATGTTGATGACGGTTCAGTGGCGGGAACAATGAACCGAACCTCAACCCCCGCAAGCACAACTAGGTTAGCACAACTAGGTGTGTACAACTAAGAGAGTACACATACACACCAACCAATTACCACATAACCACCCACACACACACATTAAATATTTGTGCTAAATTTCAATTAGAAACGTTTAAAAACGCCAGTTGTATGTTTGCAACAACGGTTTACGATTTGCGTGACTGAAATTAACTTATTATATTCATTAAAAAGACGAATTTATAAAAATAGTTACAGTGTCACCTTTCTGCAACTAATTTAAAACGCCAAAAAATGTTTTGTGTTTGCTGGGTCGGAGCCACAATATCATTAACATTGGCTGCAACATCATTTGCATAACATTTGCAAAACATACCAAGTTTATTATCACACATGACCCAAAAACCCTTATCCCAGAGTCATGCAATTCATCACGTCTTCAGCAGATAATTTTCTGATACCACCTAGGGGAAGCATTTCTGTCATTCACGTAGTGTATAGACTATTTAAATCTAAATACAAATATATTTATTATTGTTATATGGGACCGCACCTATATGTTCATTTTCTACACTCGTGTATTGTCTTACCACTGAAGTAAATTTGCCTCTTAAATTTATTCGCAATACATCATACAATTGGGGGATCAGAAATAGAGAAATAGAGAAATCAGAAATAAAAGAGTCCAAGACAACTTGACTTTTTCAACAAGAAGGCATCCCATGCGAAATTTTATACTGAGACATAAGAACATAAGAATAGAGGTAAAAGCAGAAGGCATATTGGCTCATACAAGGCAGTTCCTATTATAACATAAGAACAAAGGCAACTGCAGAGGGTCCATTGGACCATACAAGGCAGCTCCTATATATAATCACCACATCCAACTCATATTCATGACCAACCTACGTTTGCAACAATCAAGGGGACGCCCTCTCCACCATGTTATGCGGTAATTGGTTCCACAAATTAACAACCCTACTAAGAACAGAAGGACATCCGTGGTAGGTTAAGTTGGTTTACAAGGTTGCAATTATTTTCCATGTCTTAGCTCAGTCGATTAAGGCAGCGTCTGGGATCCTCTCGGACGTAGGTTCGATCCCCCATCACGGCCCTTGTGGATTTGTTCATTTGATGCATCACGCTATTGGGATTTCTGTGAGTAACATAAGAATAAAGGTAACTGCAGAAGGCTTATTGGCCTTACGAGGCAGCTCCTATTTATAACCACCCAATCCCACTCATATACATGTCCATCCTACGTTTGAAACAATCGAGGGACCCCACCTCCACCAGGTTATGCGGTAATTGGTTCCACAAATCAACAACCCTGTTACTGATCCAGTAACAGACCTGAGGTAACGGCAACGGACCTGACCCAGGTCTTTCCAATTGAATGTTGCCGCCGGAGGAGGCTGGTTTATTATGAACTCCATACTCATCCCGTGAGCGGTAGCGCAAAAAGCATTATAGAGGGCACAAAAGGTCTTTATTAGACCTCATCATAGATAATTACATAAACAATTTCATCTATCCTTCACACCTTATAGTTACATGTCAGCTAGTTACAGAGAATGTTCTAATTTCAAGAGCTATATATTTCCAGTAATTATTATACATTAAGGGTAGGTCTTATTGCTAATACATAATTGTTGAGCAATTCAGATATTACAGTCATTGGGGTGCTGCTGTTTATTATTAGTCTGCACAATACTTAGTTTCTTAATTTCATATGCCGTTTATCTACTGGGAGTGAAATATGGATACAGTGCAAGGATTTCAGGTATTTTATCCTTAGTAATAAGATAGGTTGCCATATCATATAACATGAGCTTAGATTTATCTCTAAATGGCTCAATTTTACTACAATCCAAAATATAGTATTCGAGTGTGTGTCCCTGTCTTTGTCCACATACTTTACACTTTACTTCATCTAGATCCCTATACAAGCTGGACTGCCAGAGATACTTGTAGCCAAGTCTTATTCGAGCTGTGACAACATCTGTTAGTTTACTGACTTTGTTACTTGCCCAATACACATGTTTTTCTTCACACATTTCATTGGATAAACAATGGACCTGCTAGTTCCAGTTTGTACTGTTCCACTTTCTTCAAATCCATCCAGGAGTTCTCATCTAATGACACTTTTAAGGGACCTATTTGATAACTCAAGATTCCGTTCAATACTGTCTTTATTTACTGCAGCCTTAAGAAGGCGTCAACTTTATTATGTTCCTGCAGGCCAATGTGAGAAGGAATCCACAACATTTTTATATTTACCCTCTTGCCAAGTATGCTTATATATCTATGTCTGGCTTTTGAGACAAGCACGTTATTACGTGATTGCAAACTGTTTATTGCTCGTAGTGAGGAAAGGGAGTCGAAAATAATTAAGCTGTCTACTTCAGTGTTGTCAATAATTTCGAGTGCTACCAGTATTGCTACCAACTCGGTTTGCAACTCGGTCTTTCCTAAATCTAATCTTATCCAATTTATACCCATTGATTCGTGTTCTGTCTTGTGTTGATACTTTTAATACCCTATTAATATCCGCTTTGTTATGTCCATTCATCCACTTGTAAAACTCTATCATGTCACCGATAACTCTTCGCCTTTCCAGTGAATGCAATTTAAGCTTTGTTAATCTTTCTTCGTATGCCATGTTTCTAATTTGGTGTATTCACTTTGTCATCCTACGCTGGACGCGTTCAAGTGAATTTATATACTGTACATTCTATAGTAAAACTATTAAACTATTAAAATTATACTGCATAATCTAAATGGGGCCTATTCAGAGCAAGATATGGCTGAAAAAGAACACCAGGTTTCTTGTTACTAATGCTTCGATTAATATATCCCAGTGTCCTATTTGCCTTACTACGAACTTTTATGCAATGATTTTTTTGGTTTTAAATTGTTACTTATCATAACTCCTAGATCCCCTTTCACAATCTGACTTCGCAATCTCAACATCATCTAGCTCGTATCTAGTAACTCTATCATCACTACCTAGCCTTAAAACTTTACATTTGTAAGCATTAAACTGTATCTGCCAATCTTTTGACCATTTCAAAACCCTATTTAGATCGTCTTGAAGTAATAGTGAGTCTTTTTCAGTGTTCATTTCCCTTCCGATTTTAGTATCATCGGCAAATTTGCAAATATTGCTGCTCATACCTGAATCTAAATCATTTATATATATTTTAAGTAACAAAGGTCCCAGAACAGAGCCTTGAGGCACTCCACTTACAGCATTTTCCTAGTCTGATTTAACCCTATTTACAATAACTCTCTGTTTCCGTTGGTTTAGCCATGCCCTAATCCAGCTTAATATAGCACCCCATATACAATGAGCTTTTATCTTTTTAATTAGTCTTTCATGTGGTACTGTATCAAAAGCTTTGCTAAAGTCAAGGTACACAACATCACAAACCTTACCACTATCAACTGCCTCATCTATGCTGGAATTAAATGATAGCAAATTTGTTAAACATGAACGGCCATTTGTAAAACCATGTTGTGAATCGTTTATTAATTTATGTGGTTTTCAAGACGAAGATGAATGATATTTCAATTATCGATTAGAGTAACTTTCCCACAATTGACGTTTGGCTAATTGGTTGATAGTTTGACGCAAATGATCTATCTCCTTTCTTAAAAATTGGTAACACATTTACAACCTTCCACGACTCTGTCACTCTGCATGACTCTAATGATTTATTAAATATGGTAGACAATGGATCGCAAAGCTCCTCTTTGCATTCTTTAAGCACCCAGGGCAAACACTACGTCTGGCCCTGGGGATTTGTTTGGTTTGAGTTTCACTATTTTCACTAGAAGGTGAAGAGACGACGACGTTCCGGTCCGTCCTGGACCATTCTCACAATCGACTTGAGAATGGTCCAGGACGGACCGAAACGTCGTCGTCCCTTCACCTTCTAGTGTGTGGTCTGGTCAACATTCTTCAGTCACGTTATTGTGACTCATCGTCTGCAAGTTGTTTGATATCTTTAAGCTCACAAGTGTTCACGAGTCATGGGTGTTTTGTATTTGGGCATAGTAGATGCAATTCTTTCCCATGAACTCTCCAACGTATCCATGAAATGATCAACGGGTTCAATCCCCATATAAGTCGATTTTGAACAGCCCCTAATTCCTTGTAGATGATAATATTTGCGTATGCCACCGCTTTGTGTCGCTTCTCGATCATACCTAGGGAATTGACGGGGTCCAATAAACATTCAAAATCATAATAAGCAGTGTGAGCAGATCCGAATACTCAACCATAATTTTTGAACTTGATTTTATGACCTGCAGAATAAAATTTCAATATTTGTTTCACTTCATAAGACAGTATTTGTTTCACAATATTAATTTACCCGGCCATGAGTTGCTGTGGCTCAGCAATGCATGAGCATTGCTGAGCCGTATTAACCCTACACCCTCCCCCCACTATTATTCCCTCCCCCATCCCCTCGTCCTCCCAACCCTTCCCAACTCTCCCATCCTCTCGTCCTCCCCACCTTCCCCCACCCCTTGATTGATTGTTGCCGCCGGAGGAGGTTAGTTTATTGTGCACCCCATACTCATCCTGTGAGCGGAAGCGCAAAGAGCATTACAGAGGGCACAAAAGGTCTTTATCAGACCTCATCTTAGATTATTACATAAACAATTTCATCTATCCTTCACACCTTACAGATACAATGTCAGCTAGTTACAGAGAAAGTGCTATTTCAAGAGCTATATATTTACAGTAAGTCATTATACATTAATGGTAGGTCTTATCGCTAATACATAATAGTTTGACCAATAGAGATATTACAGAGTCATAGGGGAGCTTCTGTTTATTATTAGTCCTCACAATACACTACTTGTTTCTTAATCTCATATTTCGTTTATCTACTGGAAGCGAAATATAGATACAATGCAAGGATTTCAGGTAATTTATCCATAGTAATAACCCCCACTCCTCTGTTCCCTTGTTCTCCCCACCATTCTCCAGTCCCCTCGTCCCCACCATCCCCCACTCCCCCCCATCCCTCGTCCTCCCCACAATTACCCCCTCCCCTGTCCCCTCACCCTCCCCACCATCCCCCACACTCGTCCCCCTCTCATCCTCCCACCATTCCCCACAGCCCTGTCCCTTTGTCCTCACCACCATTCTCCACTCCCCTATCCTATCGTCCTCACCATCCCCCACTCCCTCATTCCCTCGTCCTCCCCATTATCCTCCACTCCCTTGTTCAATGCATTCTCAAATGATCTTATGTTCCCATCAGATCATGGGAATCAGATAAAAAATGAGAACATCAAAGGATCTGATGTTTCCATCACTGAAAATTAAGAAGAACAGTTAAAAAAAGGAAATGAAAAAAAATAAAAAATAAACAAATAAACTATACTCATGAAATGAACGGTATGGTAAAAAACACAGCTCAATTCCAACGCAATGTCACACAAAATATTTAAATCAAAATGAAAACAAATTGATATCTATGAAAATTCAATTTATCCATGCAATTGGAAACATTGAAATGGAATTGTAAAATATTTAGTATAGCGTGTGTTGCTTTTACATGCAACAGATGGCACTGTTTAAAAACAAACAAACAAGTTTTTACCTGCCATAGGCGTGGCATGTATATAGTAGGGACATAAAAACACGCCCGTATGTGAATGGAACGTTTTATCAAAATTTTAAAGTAATCAGTGAGGAACTTTCGGAGATTAGCGATTTTGAACAAACGAACATTTACATTTTTATTTATATAGATATGAATAAAAACAAATTATTGCAGCTGTTAAGTAATATTTTATAAAATACTATCAGTACCCGGCCTCGCATTGCTGTGGCTCAGCAACACATGTGTGTTGCTGAGCCACAGCAACCTTCCCTGTCCACCAGTCCTCCCCACCATTCCCCCCTCACTCGTCTCCTCGGCCTCCCAACCATTCCCCACTCCACCATCCCCTCGTCGTCTCCACCATTCCCCACTCCACCATCCCCTCTTTCTTCCCAGCATGCTCCACTCCCCTGTCCCTTTGTCCTCCCCACCATTCTCTATTCCCCCATCCCCTCGTCCCCACCATCCAAAACTCCCCCGTCCCCTCGTCCTTCTCCAACCTTACCCCCTCCCTTGTCCCCTCGTCCTCCCCACCATTCCCCACCCCCCCGTTCGTTGCCTTCCCAAATGGTCTGATGTTCACATCAGAAAATTGGGAACATCAAGTGATCTGATGTTCCCATCACTAAAATAAAAGAAAAACAGTTAAAAATTAAATGAAAATATGAAAAAATATAAAAATAAACTATTCTCACGAAATGAACGGTCTGGTAAATAACACAGCCTAATTCCAATGCAATTCACACAAAATAATTAAATCAAAATGAAAATAAACCAAAATCTAGGAAAACTCTATTTATCAATGCGATCAGAAACATTGAAATGTAATTGTAACATATCTAGCATAGATATGTGTGATATAGAACATAGCATGTGTTACTCTTACATAAACCAGATGACGCTGTTTTTCAAGAAAAGCATTGTTTTACCTGTAACAGGTGTGGCAACTATACTTATACTTACGAAATGAACGCTATGGTAAACAACACAGCTCAATTCCAACACAATGTCACACAAAATAATTCACTAAAAAATAAAATAAATCAAAATCTATGAAAATAAAATTTATCACTGCATTCGGAAACAATGAAATGGAATTCGTGACATATTAAGTATAGCGTGCATGTTGCCATTATGTGCAACAGACAACGCTGTTCTTCAAAAACGCATGTTTTTACCTGTCACAGGGGTGGCATGTATATAGTAGATATATAAAAAGACGCGCCTATTCGAATGCAACGTTGTGTCAAAATTTCAAAGCAATCAGTAAAGAGGTTTCGAAGATTTCCCTCACATGAATGTTACGGCCCTCTCGGGACGCAACGGGGTTCTTACTCTGATGTTGTTAGAGGAAGTTATATCCGACCCCAAGCCAGCAGTGGCTTTCAAGGGATGCGATCCGTGACGCAAGTAACTTAAAGGGGAAGGGAAATAAAGGCAAAAACTTAATATAATATAATGTCCGTCACCAATAAATAATATATAAAACGGTTACACAAGGGGGGGGGGGGTATTAACACTATACAAGGGGATTAATCCATAATCGTTGTCTTCTGCTGAAGACGCTGGTGCCACAACTCTCGGTGCTGAGTCCTTGGTGCTTCTTCGTGGCCACACAACGAAATATCCAAAGAAGTTGAGCCTACCCTGGCCACAGGTCAGCCAAAACACAGGTCCACTGGGGGCACCGTCGTGGAGGCCGTCAACCACACGTCCAGCTGGTCTGCTGGCAGGTTCTGAGCCACCAAGGCTGGTACGGCCACTCCACGAACGATATAAGGGGTACGCCCTAGACAGGAGTCTCGTGTGATATCACAAATCACCCTCCTGTCCTCAATACCCCAGTGGATGATCGTCTCCAACAGTCGGTCCCGGGTAAATCCTCTTACTGCCACTCCACTGGCAGGCTAACACACCACAGTGTTCTTCCGGGGGGACGACTTCACAACAGCTGCAGCAACGTTCAAGGTATGGAGACTGGCTGCCTCGGGTAGACTGACTCGACTCCCATCACAGTAGTCCCAGGTCGACTCTGTAAGCAGACACGTCATCAATAACTGGGACACTAATACACCTCACTTACAGGCTCGGGCACAAACACCTGACGTATCCAGTCCATAGATGGCGCTGTCGTCGGAGCACCACCTCACCAGAGGTCAGGAGCGGCTGTGTTGTGAGCTGCACAGGACTGGAAACTGGCCCTCGTGGCTGGTACACCTTGTCCTCACCAGGTGTCGTCGTCCCTTTGGCGGGGGTTTCGGGAGCTGACCCACAGATGGCGTGGTTGTTACTGCTCCGTGCTCGGACGCTGGATCCGGGTTCGTAACAATGAAAAATACAGTTTTTCAGAAAAACATTTTTTTCCCTTCACAGACGTGGCATCTATATAGTATGTATATAAAAACCTGCTCGGGTGTGAATGGAACGTTGTGTGAAAATTTAAAAAAAATCGGTGAAGAACTTTCGGAGGTTAGCGATTTTGAACAAACGAACATTTCCATTTTTATTTATATAAGTAAGATATAGGTAAGATAAGATAATATAGATTCCATACTGCTAGTGTAAGTTTATACAAAATTATTAGAGCTTATATATATCAAGTTCTGCTGATATTAATATTACTCACGGCTGGTAGGAAGATTTTGGAGCACGAGGTACAGATAGTATCATAATGTCCACGAGGGATATTAACTCACTGTGGACAGTATGTATATCACACACTCATGGTGCATCCATCAAGGTCAGCTGCCACTCAGCTGGACGTGTCCTTCAAGGTCAGCTGCCACTCAACAGAACACGTGTTTCAAGGTCAGCTGCCACTCAGGACACGTCCATCAAGGTCAGCCTCATCTCAGCAGGATGCGTCCATAAAGTTTAGCTGCTGCTCAGCAGGATGCATCCATCAAGGTCAGCTGCCACTCAGCAGAACACGTCCATCAAGGTCAGCTGCCACTCAGCAGAACACGTCCATCAAGGTCAGCTGCCACTCAGCAGAACACGTCCATCAAGGTCAGCTGCCACTCAGCAGAACACGTCCATCAGTTACTACTCAGCAGGATGCATCCATCTAAGTTAGCTGCCGCTCAGCAGGATACGTACATCAAGGTCAGCTGTCGTTCAGCAAGACACGTCATTCACTCAGTCTACCCAGGTAGTGAATGACACATAGTGTGGACACATCAGTAACTATCAAACAGGACGCATCCATCAAGGTCAGCGTCCATTCAGCAGGGCACGTTCATCAAGGTGAGCAGTGGCTCATATGGACGCGTCAATTATGGTCAGCTGCCGCTCAGAAGGATGCGCCCATCAAGGTAAGCGGCGTTCAGCAGGACGGGTCAATCTGGGTCAGCTGCATCTCAGCAGGTGTGTGGAACTCTACTGATGATTGATTTGATTTTTAATTCAAAAGATTGTATTTAATCGTATTTATTACTTATGGGCAGACTATATTTTTTAAATTTATTATGACCAGTAATCTTCCCTTCACACATATCTGTTTGGGGGGGAGGTCATATTTTAATCTTACCGTAAATAAACAGTAGATTTGATTACTAATGGTTAAATTACACTACTACGGGTTAGTTATACATTATATAGCTTTAGCTGTTTCAGTAATGTTGGCTGGTCATCCAACATCACATTTCCCCGACACGTGTACTCCATACTGGACAGGTATTAATGGTGTCTGAGTGGTTCTGGGATTTACCATCTCAACTGATGACTCATGCAGTCATAATTTACTTGCCAACAAATTACACTGTAAATACTGTCGATAACATGTAAAGTACAGGTGTTACACATGAAATTTAGGTAATTAATACTGAATCACAGTGGGTGTTGTTGTCATGAGCCCTAACGATTTATCTATAACACAGAATCATTGGCCAACTAATCTGATCTAAAATAAACCGAAACAGGCACTTTCCTGTTCTTTCAAGACGAATGTCCCATACTGGAGCTGCAGGGGTGGGAAGTCTCTGGACGACTTAATTTCAAACTAGCTCCAAAGTAACTAATTTATCAAGTGTCTTGAGACTAGTAGTGCCTTTGCACTTTACTTTCACTATTCTCAACATATGAGGCTGTCTGGATGAACAGAGCCTATACAACCTAGAGGCCACTGTGAAGGTAAACTATCACTGTCCACCAGAACAACATCACCAGATTGTAATTGAATTCTGTTGAAGGGGTTGTTTTCCCCAAAATGATTATCCCTCAGAGCAGTTAGGTACTCTCAGGTCTAAACTTCATTCCACCAACTAACTACTCTGGACAAATATTTGCAACTCTGAACCATGTCGTTTTCTCTGACATACGGGGATTTCCGGGTCCTTAGTCAGTGCGGGATGCTAGTGGAGCTAGAGGTCCTCCATATATCAAATGAGATGGACTCAGTGGCTCACGTTGTGAGTCAGAGAGGTAGGTCAGTGGGCGATTATTGTTCGGAGACACAGTTTCGTGACAATGCTTTGGAGCTCTTAAAGATTGATCTTTTAGCGGTGTAGGGATTTCCTAAGACAACGTTTGACTGCCCCCACCATCTGCTCGTAGAAGCCTCCGTGCCACAGTGTTCTGGGGGGTATAAATTTCCAATGGCACTGCCGCTGGTTCAGGGCAGTACCATTGGATCCCAAGATCCCCTGCAACTGGGTGGTTCAAGACCTTTCTCAGATATGCTTCCCCTGCCACGAAATTGGACCCATTGTCTGAGATCATTAACTTGGGACAGGATCGCCGGGCAGCAAACCGGCAAAAAGCCTGTGTGAATGCTTCTGGACTCGTATCGGTAGTCACATCTAAGTGTACTCATCTTGTAGGGGCATAGATGAACACTCAAATGTATGCCTTCACAGGGATTTTGTCCCTAGTGCCTTGTCAAAGTTATGGCTCATGTGAAATCTACCCGAGTGGTCACAAAAGGACGAAGTTGGAAAACTCGTTCCTTAGGGAGTGGTGGGCATGGAAAAGGGTACACCCGAGCGTCGTACCTCTTGCAGACTACACAGGAGTTGAGATTAGACTTTAGAGTCTGGCGACCTTGAGGAAACCTGAACTGTAGTCTCAATACAATGAAGGTGTCTAGCACCGCACAATGAAGGTTGCAGTGTCTGTGTTTATATAATACAATCAGCCTGCTTACCCAATGGTTGCGGGAGAGAAAGCACGTATGTTTTACTTCTAAATCAACATTTGCATGTTGTATGCGCCCACCACATCGCAAAATGTTGTAATGGTCAGAGTCAATCCAGAGACCCGGATCACTAAAGGTCTTATCAGGGAGGTTATCAAAGTCTTCTCTGTAAGTTTGGATTTGGGCTTGCTTTATCCAATATATCAGAGCATGAGGATATTTGTTCTCTGATTCTCATTTTTTCAAGAAATCAAAAAATCTTTGAGTGACTGAATAATTTATTTAGATCAGAATACTGAGTAGGATCAGTTACCAATGTCTGGGGTTGTTCTGGGAACTCAGTGAGAACAGTTACATTGGTCACAATGATTTATGGCTTTTGTTCAGACCACTGGTCATAGACTAGCCACTGAGGTCCATGGAACCACATCTCGGTTTTTGGATAATTGTTTCAATGCCAGGCCTCCGGAGAGATAGTCAGCAGGATTCTCTTTCATGAGTACACATCTGAGTTTATACCCGGCTGACAACTTTCTTATTTCGTTTACACGATTGCTCACATAGGGCGTTTTACTGTTATTATTTCACACACCCACTGTAGCATTACCTCATTATTTGACCACACACCACTGTTTCTTCTAAGTGGATGCTGCTTTAGATTTTGGTCAGAAAATGAGCCAGCTTTACCCCTATCGGTGGGGCATTTAATTCCAATTGTAGCAATGACCGTTTCCTTAAAGGTACCACCCTGGCATAAGGTATAAGCAAATTGGCTTGGTCATTAGTTACTAAGTAGGCTAATCTGCCATAAGCTTTCCTGAGACATCACAGAACACTTGTAGCTTAATAGATTTTCATATGCTGAGTTTCGAGGAAACTTGACAGACTCTAGGATACTTAGATCCTTCACTAGCCCCTGTCACTTTTCTCGCAAGGCAGGAGTTAACAGATCATCTCAGCCAATCTTCTCTTACCAGCATTTCTGTATTATCAATTTCCCTTGAATTAATATAGGGTTTAATAATCTTAAGGGGTCGACGGATGTGCTGACTTGGGATAGTCGTTATCTCATTGCTAATTTTGTGGTTTTTAGTTCCACGTATTTTATTGTTAATTGGTCAGATGTTATTTCCCATTTGACTCCTAACACTTTCGTCCCTCCCCCCGGGACATCTGCGACGGTCTCAAATAACTCTGCGGATGTGCGACAAGGACAGCCGCGACGTCCAAAAAAAAAATATATGTTAAAAAAGTCTATTTTTTTCTATCATTATGGGACTAGTTTTAAAATGTGCGATTTTAGATTCTGAACCATTTAATAGTAAATTGAACGACGTAGCATGAAAATTGAGGTGAGAAAACTGAACAGAGTATACACATTTTAGTGTTAGTATGCGGATGGGTGCTAGCTCATGGGAAACGCAAGGTGGACTTTCTAGTTTGCTGCGGGCAGCGCACCTGTTTATTTTTATTTTATATACATATTCCTTTAGAAAAAAAAAATGCAAACAAATTGATACCAAATTGATGTAACACAAAGGTTACATCACCGGGCTTTTGAACCTTATATGCATATACCCCTGTAGGGAATTCTATTGCAAGCACATTGATATAAAAATGATTGACGTAGCACGAGAATTGAGTTGAGAAAAGTGAAGAGTATACTCATTTTAGTGATCCTGCGCACTCATCGGTAAAGCTCACCCGATTTTTGGGTTTGGTGCGTGTGGCACGCCGGGCTTTTGGACTTTATATGCATATATAGGGAATTCTAATGCAAACACATTGATACCAAAATGAACGACGTAACACAAAAATTGAGATGAGAAAACTGAAAGAGTATACATATTTTAGTCTGGCCAAGCACTGACACGAAACACCCAGTGTACATTGAGGTAGAATGCGGCCGCATGCCGGGGACCCGAAAGTGCTAATATTTTTGTCTTCTGGGGTACCTTGTAGTTGAGAAATTCTGACTCACTCAATTGATTTAATTTTACATTTTTGGTGGCCCATGACCGGAGAGGCAAATTTGCTCCCAACAACTCGGGATTGGCTTCATTATACATGTTTGTGGTACCTTTTCACTTCTGGTTGTTCCTTGGATGTTGTCTACATACAGGTTATTGTTAATATCTATTTTGTTGGGGCAACTGGACTTCTTCAAAAGCGTGTCTAAGACTGCTTGAAGTAGAAACGGTAAAGAAGTAGCTCAAAAGCAAAACTGATGCAACCCTGTAAGTAATTATTTCACTGATTGGATGACTAGGATTCTTTATTTATAGATACTTAGTATAATTTTGGTTCTCTTCTTGGAGGCCTAACCTAAGGACTGCCTCACTTATACCAGCCAGGTATGCATAGGTCCCTATGTGGACCTTTAACAGCACATTGTACAGCCTTTGTGTCAGGCTTGAGCCAGTTTGAAGGCAGTCATTCAATGAGAAACTTTTCTTCTTGGTCTTAGCACTGCAGTTAGATATTATCCTCAGTGGGGTAGTGGCTGAATGTTTCCTTACTGCATGGTGCGACAAATAGTGTCCATCCTTAGGGTCATCATTGATTACAACTTTGATGAATTTGTTATCGAGTTGTTTGTATATTATATCATGGTACAATTTCAGATTCTCAGGTTGTTATTTTAAGTACAACACCTGAGACCTTAATTGGTTTTGTGTCATGAAATGATGTACTGGCAGCTGAGGATAATTCAGCTTTCATGGTAGCCTGATACAATATTGGTTGTCTCTGTAGACAATTGAGTCCAGATATTGTTTGGATATCCAGGCATCGTCTGGACTAGGTTGTTCAGGAACGATGCCTAAGGTGGCTAGATACCATAATTTATGTACAGGGAGATCATGCTCATCCTCAGATATGTCTCTGAATTTAAGTGGTGGCTGTTCTCCTCCTAGTCATGCAACAATCACTGGGTTGACTTGTTGGTTGTCTAAAGGTGTGGGTTGCTTCAGACTCAGTACTGGGCCAGAAAGCAAATTGCTTCCTGCAGAGAACAACAGGTCCATTCCCTGCCTTTTAGTTTGTCCACTGATGAATTTATAGTAATAGTCTGCACCTACAAGGAATCCAGTGTTGGTGAGTTGGTCAGACGTGTGATTTGATGTCAGCTAACTGAATTCCATTTTCTTGCAGAAATTTGGCTGTTGTCTTTAGATCATGAACATACAGATCAGGTGGGATTTTGTCTACTACAGGGGTCTGTACAGGTCGGGAATAACAGCCTAAATGTACTAATGGTGGGACCACTTTGTAAACTTTGGGGTCCTGTGTTGGTCAGGAACCCTGTTATATTTAGTTTCACCTGTGTAACAGGTTTAGATCTTAAGTTATCTGCAATTTCTTGGGTGACAAATGTTTTTTTGGGACCCTTGGTCGAATAACCCACAGGTGTTTGACCTTGTCCCTATTGTTTTTGATGGTAAGTTGTGCAACTGGCAATGTCACATTATTCTTAGACTTTGTCGATAGGACATTTATATCATGTTGTACTTTGCAGTAATAGATGGTGGTGGAAGTATCTTCCTCCACCTTGTCGTTGGTGGACTTTATTTTATGTCACTACACAGTACTGAGTGGCGCTGCCACTTATTGCGCCTGTTGCAGGTGTGCAGTTGTGTTGTACAGATATTGTTGTCATGTGGCCTGAAGCCTCCGGTGCATTTACACAACTCCTTGAGTCACTTTACACATGTAGTACGATCATGGTAATTAGTGAAGTGGTATATGGAATGCTCTTCATCACCTTTGATGACAGAGTAACTGTAGGTTTTGAGGAACCCACTGCATATGTTCCCTCACTGCTATATTTCCACTTTGGAATGGAGGTAGATGGTTTAGATTTTATTGGAGTACTTAAAGTATCCTTTGATGGCTTGTTATGGGTGGATAATGAAGGCTTAATGTCTGGGTAACCATCTGCATTTGCTCGGTGTCTTTCTACAACACAACATAAACCTTCTGTAATTTCCTGTACTTTCAGGGAAGATATGTTATACTGGGAACACAACTTATCCAATGTTTCACTGGGTAACTTGCATCGTATGATAACTTTAGTTAACTATTCAGCACTATTTATGGCAACCTTAATGCTGAGTGCTTTAAGTAATGACGCAAGCTCCAATCTGAAGTCTTGGAATGAGTCAGTGATTTCATTAGATGGGGATCAGTACAATTTGTTTTAACTATATATGTGACAGCTCGCTCTGTGTTAGCATAATTATCCTTAAGGAGCTGAACTGTAAGATCCGTCACTATTTAGGGATAAATTTGCTTCCGCCTTTTCAGCTTCACTCTTAAGTTGACCCAGTAAGTGAGTAAATTTGGTAGTTTTAGGGATTGTGGTTTTAGAATCCACAGAGTCGACAAATTCATTCCAGAAGTTATCCAAACTTTCATCTTCTGTTCCAGAGAATGTGGGTAAACTGATTGAAGGCAGTTTAACTTCTGGTTGAGTATTATTATGGGAAGCTGTGGATGTTGCCTTCCTCCCGACAATTAAATTGATAAAAGGATTTAACCTGATTTAAGTATCATCCTCATATTGAAACAGATCAGCTATAATATCGTCTAATTCATCTGTACTTAAGTTGGGGTTGGCAAATTCAGCCAAATACTTTTTTTATCTGGCATTTGACGTGCTCAAACTTACTTGTTGCAACTTACAAGGAGGTTTCCAGTTTAATATGATCAACTGAAGGATGTTGTGACAGATCAAGGTATTTATTAATCTGTATTATTAGGTAACCCTTAAGTCCTGTCCGGATCCTTTTCAATTTTGTTTCTTAATCAGCCATACTGGCTGCTTGGTTCAAATTTGCAGAGCCTATAATATTGTTACTAACGTAGCTAGGGTACTTGCTCGTAAACTCTGTCAGCAGAACTATTCGCATACTTTGCGTCATTATATAATGGAATGTGAAAAAATCGCGGAATTTAGAGATAACACAATCAATAGTGTCCAAGAAATGTATAAGTACTTCATTCATAATGATGTGCTGGCCGAAATCTTAGCGAAGTATCCAAAATTTGTTTACTGTAAGTAATGCATGCACATGACTGTAAAGCTGCCGCCCAGTTGGGTGGGTGTGGAGCACATGACTGTAAAGCTGCCGCCCAGTTGGGTGGGTGTGGAGCACATGACTGTAAAGCTGCCGCCCAGTTGGGAGGGTGTGGAGCACATGACTGTAAAGCTGCCGCCCAGTTGGGTGGGTGTAGAGCACACGACTGTAAAGCTGCCGCCCAGTTGGGTGGGTGTGGAGCACACGACTGTAAAGCTGCCGCCCAGTTGGGTGGGTGTGGAGCACACGACTGTAAAGCTGCCGCCCAGTTGGGTGGGTGTGGAGCACATGACTGTAAAGCTGCCGCCCAGTTGGGTGGGTGTAGAGCACACGACTGTAAAGCTGCCGCCCATGTAACACTGTAAAAGTGTTTGGTTTAGTTTAATACATAGAGTACATGAGTCAGAGACAGGGATTAGAGAAGGCGCCAGTTTGTCCACCGGAAAGTCACACCTCAAAGCGTTAATGACCTCAAGTGACCTGAGGTCAGATCATGAGAATTTCACCTTGCTTCCGCTAAGCTTATAATTGGAGCCGGGTAGCCTTCAAACATGCCGACATTTAAGGAGTGGCTTGGTAGAGTGCCGGAGGCTATCTACTTGTGGGCGGAGTTAGCTACTAGGTTCCCCAATATAAACTCGGAGAGCTATCGAGCATTAAGCATTAACAGACAGAACAGCAGTCAGCAGAGCAGAGGAGACGGCCCTAGCAGGGAGGCTGTCGGCCGGCAGGGCGGGAGTTTCTGTCAACTACAGACCCCCCCCCCCTCTATCCAGCTATAGGCAGAGACACTTGGTGAGTTGAGCAGTAAGGTGACTTGGTCGTGTTTACATATGTTGTGTGATGATCAGGGGCAGTCAAGTTGTAGGGTTCTCGAATTCTTGGATGATGACTCACTTTGCATATTAAACTGGAACATTTTAATTGAATTGCTAAATTATGATACTTCAGGTGAAATATAATTATGAATTTATTATTTAAAGGGTGTTTAACTTTGTTCCCTAGAGCTTTGAGATGAGGTGAGAAAGCCTCTGTGGTTACTGGTTTCATGGTTTAGAATGAGTACATGATAAAGATGGGACCATACTAATAATGATCTCTTGATAACATCTTTGGTGAATATTGTGATACAGACAAGTTCCATTCCTTGTCTTGTATGTAATGATCATGAATGGATGGTGTCAGCATTTCGTCTTCTACTATCTACTTCTACTAGCTACTCTTCTACTTCTACCTATCTACACCTCTCCCTCCACCCCTCTCTGAACTCTCACTTTCAACTAATGACCCTCCTCGCTCCTCCCACCTCCCTACCTCTCACCCCAAACCCTCACTAATTACTTCACTATTCATTTCTTTCCTTTCGTTTTCTCTTATACGTTTGTGGCAATGATTCTGTATTCTAGAGTTCTCTCTAGAGTTTCGGGTAACTGATCAAGTGACGGCGCCTTGTAGTCTTAGCACCTAGGTAGTCGAATACCTAGGTTACAAGGTGTTGAACAAGAGAGGTTGCCTTAGGTACTCTGGGAGTGCTCTAGAATAGTTAGCTAACTGGGGACGGGATAACGGACTAGAGAGAGCTGTTTCCCCCGGCCTCGTTAGTTAACTGGGGGGTGGAATAATGGACAAGATAGAGCTATTTCCCCCAACCCCCGTTACAATGATGGCAGCGGTGTTGAACAATGTTGTAGGTAGTTGGTGTTCTTTTAACATTGTTCAGTCCCACGTGTCTTTTGCCGCTCAGGCGCTATCAGGGAGATCTTGACAGGTGTTTAATATTCGCGGTTTAGCGATTTTTTTTTTTCAGGTTAGGAGATAGTGATTCTCTGGCGTTGTGGTTTAGTGATTTTGTGAATTTTGTGGTGTTAAGGGAATGTTCACCAGAACTTGTGTGTGTAGTGATTTATGTTAGTGATAAGATTTGGTGATTTGGAAACTCAGCGGTTGGTGGGTAGTGGAGCTCACCTGAGTGTGACAGGTGACCTCGCATGTCCCACGGGGACACCCAGCCACCGCTGGTCTCCAGGTTAGTGGGGAGTGGCAGGTGTAGTTCTTAAGTAGTTTAAGTAGTGGTTCTGCTCAGATTATTGCGATCGACTGTTTTACTCCATTTGAACGCAATAACCCGAGGTGTACTGGTATTGTACAGCATGCTAGGGGGAGGCTTAGTATGTCAGTAGACTTCACGTTGGGGACGCTCGACGTTAGATAGTCTGGTCACAGGGGTGACAACAGTTTGGAGTTGTTGACCGGCGGAGAAGCTAGGGAAACACTCTGGGTCACGTAGGTGGCTGTAGGTTAAGGGTGGGAGTAATGGATATTTAAGTACGTAAGATTAGGAACGGTATAGTTAAGTTAGGCTCGTGTTTTGTCTATTAGTGTTGATTTTTTTTTTTGTGACAAGTTAAAAGTAGTGACGACCTTATTCTCTCTTCTCTAACTTTACTCTAGTACTGTTTTATGTTCCACCAAGTCAATTTCATTCAGTGTCAATTGGATTATTTAAATTTAAGTGTAGTTGTTGCCAGGAGGAGAGCGGTATGATTAGACTGTGTGAACCCTATACAAACTACAGGGTCACATAACATTTTGGGAGCACGGTATTGTCGCCTTTCTGTTCATCCACAGGTGGGAGCCAGAAGAGAGGAGAGACGCACATACAAAAGAGGGAGACGGCTGCTGTGTACCATACTCACGGGCGTTTATCACGACGACCAGCCCACTACCTGGAGGTCATGGCTCCACCACCACCACCACCCCGGGAACCCCAAGATGCAGCCCTCTCGGTCGGTCAACATTGGACCCCCAGTGGACCCCAAGACGGACGGACCCCAGTGGACCCCAAGACGGACGGACCCCCCAGTGGACCCCAGGTCGTTCTGCAGACGACCCCAGACGACCCAGTAAAGATGGAAGAGGAACAACAACGACTCCAGTCTGTCCCACCAACATCGGTCTACCCAGGATGGACCCCAGGACGGACAGACCCCCAAAGGACCCCAGGTCGCTTGTCAAAGACCCATGGGAGGAGGAAGAGAGAAGAAAGAAGAGAGAAGAAAGAAGAGAGAAGAAAGAAGAGAGAAGAAAGAAGAGAGAAGAAGGAAGAGAGAAGAAGGAAGAGAGAAGAAAGAAGAAAGAAGAAAGAAGACAAGACAAGCTGAGTGAGACACGATGCCTAGTGTCTCTTGCTGGTGTCAGCATCATTGCATGGAGCGTAATTGCAAGACAGGATCGTTTGCCTTAACTGGCCGCCCCTCCTGCAAGCATGTTGCTCTGTTGAGTGATTCTTCCTGTGTCGTGCGGACTTGATGTGGCTGTCAGAAGTGGCTCTCTGAAGGAGGCGTGCTGGAGCAACAGGGAGGAAGAAGAGTAGGATGGGATTTCTACTGTTGGCAACTATATGAAGGTCTCGAAACTTGTAGTCCCTATAGCTGTGAAGAACCCCAATATACGTCTCTCATGGTGACTGACGTAGGGCCAATTACAGATCAGCTGGGACAACCGAATTCCACGGTCCTGTGCGCAGTTCAAGTAGTAACGGCTTTCGGGTTGACCAAGGGTTGTTGTGCGTTAACGACGGAGAGCCGACGGAGGCAGTTGTGTTGAAGAAATGTGGTACAGGATTATCTACAAGACCAAGCAGTGACGTCGCCCAGCCAGAGACAATGGACGTCTGTCTACATATTTCATTTTTTAGAGTAGGATGATGTATATTTGTTTAGCTAGGATGTATTTTTTTTTCGTTAATAAAGTTGTTGCACACAGCTAGCTTGCTTTAGCAGTGTTGCAAAAACTTTATTTCGGGGAGAAGGGGAGATGTAACACTGTAAAAGTGTTTGGTTTAGTTTAATACATAGAGTACATGAGTCAGAGACAGGGATTAGAGAAGGCGCCAGTTTGTCCACCGGAAAATCACACCTCAAAGCGTTAATGACCTCAAGTGACCTGAGGTCAGATCATGAGAATTTCACCTTGCTTCCGCTAAGCTTATAATTGGAGCCGGGTAGCCTTCAAACATGCCGACGTTTAAGGAGTGGCTTGGTAGAGTGCCGGAGGCTATCTACTTGTGGGCGGAGTTAGCTACTAGGTTCCCCAATATAAACTCGGAGAGCTATCGAGCATTAAGCATTAACAGACAGAACAGCAGTCAGCAGAGCAGAGGAGACGGCCCTAGCAGGGAGGCTGTCGGCCGGCAGGGCGGGAGTCTCTGTCAACTACAGACCCCCCCCCCCTCTATCCAGCTATAGGCAGAGACACTTGGTGAGTTGAGCACTAAGGTGACTTGGTCGTGTTTACATATGTTGTGTGATGATCAGGGGCAGTCAAGTTGTAGGGTTCTCGAATTCTTGGATGATGACTCACTTTGCATATTAAACTGGAACATTTTAATTGAATTGCTAAATTATGATACTTCAGGTGAAATATAATTATGAATTTATTATTTAAAGGGTGTTTAACTTTGTTCCCTAGAGCTTTGAGATGAGGTGAGAAAGCCTCTGTGGTTACTGGTTTCATGGTTTAGAATGAGTACACGATAAAGATGGGACCATACTAATAATGATCTCTTGATAACATCTTTGGTGAATATTGTGATACAGACAAGTTCCATTCCTTGTCTTGTATGTAATGATCATGAATGGATGGTGGCAGCATTTTGTCTTCTACTATCTACTTTCTACTTCTACTAGCTACTCTTCTACTTCTACCTATCTACACCTCTCCCTCCACCCCTCTCTGAACTCTCACTTTCAACTAATGACCCTCCTCGCTCCTCCCACCTCCCTACCTCTCACCCCAAACCCTCACTAATTACTTCACTATTCATTTCTTTCCTTTCGTTTTCTCTTATACGTTTGTGGCAATGATTCTGTATTCTAGAGTTCTCTCTAGAGTTTCGGGTAACTGATCAAGTGACGGCGCCTTGTAGTCTTAGCACCTAGGTAGTCGAATACCTAGGTTACAAGGTGTTGAACAAGAGAGGTTGCCTTAGGTACTCTGGGAGTGCTCTAGAATAGTTAGCTAACTGGGGACGGGATAACGGACTAGAGAGAGCTGTTTCCCCCGGCCTCGTTAGTTAACTGGGGGGTGGAATAATGGACAAGATTGAGCTATTTCCCCCAACCCCCGTTACACCCAGTTGGGTGGGTGTGGAGCACACGACTGTAAAGCTGCCGCCCAGTTGGGTGGGTGTGGAGCACATGACTGCAAAGCTGCCGCCCAGTTGGGTGGGTGTGGAGCACATGACTGCAAAGCTGCCGCCCAGTTGGGTGGGTGTGGAGCACATGACTGTAAAGCTGCCGCCCAGTTGGGTGGGTGTGGAGCACATGACTGTAAAGCTGCCGCCCAGTTGGGTGGGTGTGGAGCACACGACTGTAAAGCTGCCGCCCAGTTGGGTGGGTGTGGAGCACATGACTGTAAAGCTGCCGCCCAGTTGGGTGGGTGTAGAGCACGTGACTGTAAAGCTGCTGCCCAGTTGGGTGGGTGTAGAGCACACGACTGTAAAGCTGCCGCCCAGTTGGGTGGGTGTGGAGCACACGACTGTAAAGCTGCCGCCCAGTTGCGAGTAGTAGGGATGGCTCCACACAGACGATATTTTTTTTCAGGTCAAATATCGTCTGTGCGGGCCATGGTTTTCAGGTTCCAAAGGGAAAATATCGTCTGTGCGGGCCAGGGTTTTCAGATTCCAATATCGTCGGTGTGAGCCAGGGTTTTGAGGTTCCAATATCTCGCGTGTGAGCCAGGGTTTTCAGGTAAATTTTGTGTCACAGATTTTAGAAGTATGGAATTCTTATGAGAAAATAATTTCCGAGACTTAGAAGTTTGTTAAGGCCTTATGGGACAAATTCAAGTAACGTATGTAGCTCTTTAGGGTTTCCATGAGAACTCTACGGACATATTTTACATGTTTTCAACTTACAAAATCGTCTATGTAAGCCTTAGTTATTCATATAAATTTAGAAAGTTATCTGTATAAGTCATGGTTTTCAAGTCTCGTACATCACACCCCCCTCCCTCCCTCCCCCCCTTACCTCGCAATCTGTCGCGTCACCTTTATTTACTTTACGCCCGGCCAGCCAGACATCTTATCTTATCTTCTCCATAATAATATCTCAACCGTCCCTCCTCTCTCTCTCTCTCTCCTTTCATTCAGTTCAGTTCAACTATTTTCCAACATCGTATGTTTGCTCCTTTTCATTAAGCAAGTCAGTTTTACACAAATAAATCATGTTAGTAAGCATGTTCTAGCTCACGTTCCCCCACCTTAGTCCCCTGTCGTATAATGAATACTATCATTCCAATCCCTCTAAAATTTTAAATAATCATATTTCAAATGTAGTTCAATACAGTAATTTAGTTACCAAGCTCCAGCGCTTGTCCTCCGCCTTAGCTCTCTCTCGTATCTTCGTTAGTATCAGTCCAATTTCCCTGAAATTTTTACCCTCTGTATTTCGGGCACCGTAAATAAGATCAAAACAGTTACCAAGCTCCAGCGCTTGTCCTCCGCCTTAGCTCTCTCTCGTATCTTCGTTAGTATCAGTCCAATTTCCCTGAAATTTCTACCCTCTGTATTTCAGGCACCGTAAATAAGATCAAAACAGTTACCAAGCTCCAGCGCTTGTCCTCCGCCTTAGTTCTCTTTCGTATCTTTGTAAATAAACCATCAATTTCCCTTAAATTTTTACCCTCTGTATTTCAGACACCGTAAATAAAATCAAGTCAGTTATCGAGCTCCAGCTCTCGTCCCCGCCTTAATTCTCTTTCGTATCTTTGTAAATAACCCATCAATTTCCCTAAAATTAAAAGCAGACATACTTCAAAGTTAGTAAATAAGATCAAGTCAGTTACTGAGCTCCAGCTCTCGTCCCCCACCCTCTTCCACCCTCAAGTCTTTGTAAATAAACCATCAATTTCCCCGAAATTTTTACCCTCTGTATTTCAGACATAGTAAATATGATGAAAACAATTATAAAACTCTAGCTCTTGTCCTCTGTCCAAGTTCACTCCTGTAAATTCATTACTATCAATCCAAATCCCCCTGAGATTTAAACACCCAACTACATTTTCAGACATAGTAAATAAAAACCAGTTCAGTTATCAAGTTTCAACTCTTGTGCCCCAGCTTAGTTCATTTGTGCAAGTTCTTTATTTTCCAACTAAATCACCCTGAGATTTAAGATCACCTTATTTCTAACGTAGTAAAATTAATCTGGACATTAGCAAAGCTCCATTTCCTCAGCCTTAGATCATCAGACATAAATATATTCGATCAAGTCCCTCTCCAGCCTATCTGTTTATCAGAGTAATTACTTTACCCTTCTCATCCCCAACGTATCAATCCCCAACGTATCAAAACCTTCAATAATCATACTGTATTTGCATATTTTCTCTATATTCAGCTGTGTTCTTCACATTTTGTCCATGTTTTCTGTGTTCACTCCATGTTCTTCAAATGTTCACAGTCCCATTCAGTTCATATTTTCACAAGTATCTCCATTTTTTATGTAATATTTCTCTTAGTCTCATTATGTTCTCTACAAATTCTAGTCATATTTTCTATGTTTTCATATTCATCACATGTTCTCTTTACAACTTTTATACTCAATATTCATGCTAACTTCCATATTTTGTGTTCTTTGTCAATATTCATGTTCCTCTACAAGTTCATGTTCCTCACAAGATCACTTCGTTTTTCACCTTCACTTACATGTTTTCTACATTCTTTTGTCATATTCTCCATGTTCTTCACAAGTCCATTGTTCATTCTTTGTAATCCCTATTCTCCTTATCATGTTTTCATGTTCTCTGTAAGTTCATATTCCCAGCATGTTCACTGTATTCATCAACTTTTCTTACATGTGTTCTTTGCCATGTTCCCCATATGTTCTCTGGGTTTTTCCCCTTACATGTTATTTAACGTTCCTTAACTAAAAAAATCTTTCGCCAATCAACTAAAAACATAGTCACTTTCGTCATTTCTCAACTAAACCTATTATCCAGTCAACTAAAAATAGTCAGAAATAGCTTCGTTCAACACTGTTCTTAACTAAAACAACCTTTCTCTTAGCTAAAAATTGTCAAAGGAAACTTTTTCAGCACTTTCTTAACAGGCGCTATGTTTCATCAAGAAAAATTGTCAAAGGAAACTTTCCAAAACTGTTCATAACTAGCTTTTATCCATCGTCAATCAACTAAAAATAATAACTTTCATCATTTCTTAACTAAACATATTCCCCATTCATCAGAAAATAACCGTGTTCATCATGTTTCATTGTCATTTCTTAACTAAAATTATCTGCCAATCATCAGAAAAAGTCATGTTCATCATGTTTTGGCTTTTGCTCAACTAAAAGTATTCATCGGTCAACTGAAAATAGTTACTTCATCATGTTTCCTTGTCATTTCTTAACTGAAATATCACTTCTCTCATCTGAAAATAGTCGGGATTAACCTCATTCAACACCGTTCTTAACTAAAACAGCCTTTCGCTTAGCTAAAAATTGTCAAAGGAATCTTTTCAGCACTGTTCATAACTAACTTTATCCATCGTCAAGTAAGAAAATATAGTCAAAGATATCTATCATCGTCGTTCTTAACTGACATTTATACTTTGTGGAGCACTAAAATAGTCAAATGTAACTTTTTCAACACTTTCGTAACTAAAATTATATGTCGCTAAGTAAGAAAAATAGTCAAAGGTGCTCTCCGTTACACCAAAGTTACTCTTCGAGAAATCAAAGACACTCTTCAATACATCAAGGACTTACTCAAAGACACCAAAGTTACACTCTAAGACATCCTTCGAGACATCAAAGACTTCCTTAAGACTTCAATGGGACTCTTCCATTCATCAAAGACATTCTCTAAGCCCTCAAAGTTATTCTCAGCACAATCAAAAGTTATTCCAAGACAACAAAAGTTATTCTCAGAACAATCAAAAGTTATTCCAAGACAACAAAAGTCATTCTCAGAGCTATCAAAATTATTCTCGGAGTCATCAAAAGGTATTCTCTAACTCACTTTTGGTCATTAAAGTTAATTTCTATGTTATAAAAGTTTGTCTCAGAGACATCTAAAGTTAATCTTAGAGTTATCAAATGTAATCTCTAACTCTTTTTTGTTCATCAAAGTTGATCTCAGAGTTAACAAAGGTAATCTCTAACTCACTCTCGTTCATCAAAGTTAATCTAAGACATCATTTTTCAAAGATATTCTCTCTAAACCATCAATGTTCTTCTCTAAGACATAAAAGTTATTCTCAGAGTCACCTTCGTTCTTCAGAGAAACTTTCCAAAACATCTTTATTCATCAAAGTTATTCTCAGAGGCATAAAAGTCATTCTCAGAGCTATCAAACTTGTTCTCAAAGTCATCAAACTTATTCACAGAGTCATCAAAGTTAATCTAAGACATCATTTTTCAAAGATATTCTCTCTAAACCATCAATGTTCTTCTCTAAGACATAAAAGTTATTCTCAGAGTCACCTTCGTTCGTCAGAGAAACTTTCAAAACATCTTTGTTCATCAAACTTGTTTTCAAAGTCATCAAAAGTTAATCTAAGACATCTGCTTTCATCAAAGTTATTTTCAGAGACATCTAAAGTTATTCTCAGAGCTATCAAACTTGTTCTCAGAGTCATCAAATGTTATTCTCGAAGTCATCAAAGATATTTTCAGAGACATCTAAAGTTAATTTCTATGTTATAAAAGTTATTCTCAGAGACATCTAAAGTTAATCTTGGTCATCAAAGTTGTTCTCTAAACATCAATGTTGTTCTCCAAGACATCAAAGATGTTCTCAAAATCATAAAAGTTATTCCCAGAGCTATCAAAGTTAATCTCAGAGTTATCCAAAGATATTCTCATGTCCACAAAAGTTATTCCAAGAGACGTCAAAGTTAATCTCAGACATCTTCGTTCATAAAAGTTATTCTCAGAGACATCAAAGTGATCTCTAATTCACCTTCGTTCACCCAAAGTTGTTCTCTAAGACACCTTCGTTCATCAAAGAAACTCTCCTTCTTCCATCATGTTATTCTTTAAGACATCTTCAGGCATAAAATTTCTCCCCAAATGTAACTAGTTCAGCTTTTCATATCAAACTTACACTTCTGTTAAATATATTTTCTTAGACATTTTACCTTTTAAACTGTTCTCTGAACTACACTGTTCAAACCTACGTAACCTATCCTCTCCACCCAATGTTACTTAGTTAACGTAACGTTCCTAAACCTAACTTTACCTATCCTAACATAACTTACCTTACCTTACCTATCTTACCTAACTTTACCTATGTTACCTAACTTAACCTTCATAACCTAACTTTACCTATCCTAACATAACTTACCTTACCTTCCCTATCTTACCTAACTTTACCTATCCTAACATAACTTACCTTACCTACCTTACCTAACTTAACCTGCTTAACCATACCTTACCTTACCTTCACTATCTTACCTAACTTTACCTATCTTACCTAACTTTACCTATATTACCTTACCATACCTTACCTATCTTACTGACTTTACCTATCTTACCTAACTTAACCTGCATAACCTAACTTTACCTATGTTACCTTACCTACCTTTCCTAACTTAACCTGCTTAACCTATCTTACCTAACTTTACCTATATTACCTTACCATACCTTACCTATCTTACTGACTTTACCTATCTTACCTAACTTAACCTGCATAACCTAACTTTACCTATGTTACCTTACCTACCCTACCTATCTTACCTAACCTAACCTAACTTTACCTATGTTACCTAACTTAACCTTCATAACCTAACTTTACCTATCCTAACATAACTTACCTTACCTACCTTACCTAACTTAACCTGCTTAACCTTACCTTACCTTACCTTACCTATCTTACCTAACTTAACCTGCATAACCTAACTTTACCTATGTTACCTTACCTTACCTACCTTTCCTAACTTTACCTATCTTACCTAACTTACCTACATTACCTAACTTAACTTAACCTGCTTATCCTAACATAACTTACCTTACCTTACCTATCTTACCTAACTTTACCTATGTTACCTAACTTAACCTTCATAACCTAACTTTACCTATCCTAACATAACTTACCTTACCTTCCCTATCTTACCTAACTTTACCTATCCTAACATAACTTACCTTACCTACCTTACCTAACTTAACCTGCTTAACCATACCTTACCTTACCTTCACTATCTTACCTAACTTTACCTATCTTACCTAACTTTACCTATATTACCTTACCATACCTTACCTATCTTACTGACTTTACCTATCTTACCTAACTTAACCTGCATAACCTAACTTTACCTATGTTACCTTACCTACCTTTCCTAACTTAACCTGCTTAACCTATCTTACCTAACTTTACCTATATTACCTTACCATACCTTACCTATCTTACTGACTTTACCTATCTTACCTAACTTAACCTGCATAACCTAACTTTACCTATGTTACCTTACCTACCCTACCTATCTTACCTAACCTAACCTAACTTTACCTATGTTACCTAACTTAACCTTCATAACCTAACTTTACCTATCCTAACATAACTTACCTTACCTACCTTACCTAACTTAACCTGCTTAACCTTACCTTACCTTACCTTACCTATCTTACCTAACTTAACCTGCATAACCTAACTTTACCTATGTTACCTTACCTTACCTACCTTTCCTAACTTTACCTATCTTACCTAACTTACCTACATTACCTAACTTAACTTAACCTGCTTAACCTAACTTACCTTACCGTACCTAACTTATATATCTTATCTTACCTATCCTAACGTAACCTAACTTGCTTTACCTAACTTAATCTTACATTCCCAAACTGATGTATCCTAACTTATCTAGTCAAACCAGATATGATCTAACTTAAGTATTCCTTCTTGTCTTTGTGTTTCGTCAATCATTGTCTCATATTCATTTACTCATTTCATAGTTAATTTCTCAAATGGACGTTTTGCATTTCAAGTGTTATTTGTTTAAGATTGGGTATTTAACCATTTCAAAGGATTTTTTGTTATATATGGGAACTTACTCGTTTCAAGGGCTAATTTCTCAAATGGTCATTTTTGCAGATCAAGGGTTATTTGTTAAAGTTCATCAAGTTGCCCATAAGTTGTATTTATTATGTTTGTTATCTTATGTTCTTATTCCCCAACCCCTTAACCTAACCTCTTGTAATCTTAGTGTATTTAGTAGGTTCTATCTTATGTTCTTATTCCCCAACCCCTTAACCTAACCTCTTGTAATCTTAGTGTATTTAGTAGGTTCTATCTTATGTTCTTATTCCCCAACCCCTTAACCTAACCTCTTGTAATCTTAGTGTATTTAGTAGGTTCTATCTTATGTTCTTATTCCCCAACCCCTTAACCTAACCTCTTGTAATCTTAGTGTATTTAGTAGGTTCTATCTTATGTTCTTATTCCCCGACCCTTTAACCTAACCTTTCAGATGTAGTTTTGTTTCTCCTTTTTGTATATTTTTACCCAAACCTTCTTTCCTTCTTTACTTTGATTCTCCTACTCCTTCTAACCCTCCTTTTCTATCTCTCTCCCTTATTCTCTCTCTTCCTCCCCCTCTCTCTCCCTCATTTGCTCAAATGCTCTCTTGTTTCTCAAATTCAAGTCTTATTGCTCCCATTCTCACGCCCTCATTCTCATTCACTTAGTTTTTCTTTTTCTCAATTCAAGTCTTAGTGCTCCCATTCTCACACCCTCACTCTCATTCACTTAGTTTTCTTTTTTCTCAAATTCAAGTCTTAGTTCCCCCATGCCCACACTCTCTCTCTCATTCTCTCTTCTTTGGTCCCATTTTCTTCCGCCCCCTCTCTCTTACTCCTTGCTCTTCTTTCATGCTCTCACTCCCTTGAGCTCTTGTTTCTCAATTTCAAGTCATAGTAGATCTGATTCTTTACTATTGTAATTTTATTATTACTAAGATAAAGAATGAACTTATATGTGAAAACAAAGTAAAGAAGGAAAGAAGGTTTGGGTAAAAATATACAAAAAGGAGAAACAAAACTACATCTGAAAGGTTAGGTTAAAGGGTCGGGGAATAAGAACATAAGATAGAACCTACTAAATACACTAAGATTACAAGAGGTTAGGTTAAGGGGTTGGGGAATAAGAACATAAGATAGAACCTACTAATACACTAAGATTACAAGAGGTTAGGTTAAGGGGTTGGGGAATAAGAACATAAGATAGAACCTACTAATACACTAAGATTACAAGAGGTTAGGTTAAGGGGTTGGGGAATAAGAACATAAGATAGAACCTACTAATACAACTTATGGGCAACTTGATGAACTTTAACAAATAACCCTTGATCTGCAAAAATGACCATTTGAGAAATTAGCCCTTGAAACGAGTAAGTTCCCATATATAACAAAAATCCTTTGAAATGGTTAAATACCCAATCTTAAACAAAATAACACTTGAAATGCAAAAACGTCCATTTGAGAAATTATCCCTTGAAATGAGTAAATGCCCATATATAACAAAAATTCTTTGAAATGCTTAAATATCCAATCTCTAACAAATAGCACTTGAAATGCAAAAACGTCCATTTGAGAAATTATAATTCTTTGAAATGCATAAATATCCAATCTTAAACAAATAACACTTGAAATGCAAAACGTCCATTTGAGAAATTAACTAATGAAATGAGTAAATGAATGAGACAATGATTGACGAAACACAAAGACAAGAAGGAATACTTAAGTTAGATCATGTCTGGTTTGACTAGATAAGTTAGGATACATCAGTTTGGGAATGTAAGATTAAGTTAGGTAAAGCAAGTTAGGTTACGTTAGGATAGGTAAGATAAGATATATAAGTTAGGTACGGTAAGGTAAGTTAGGTTAAGCAGGTTAAGTTAAGTTAGGTAATGTAGGTAAGTTAGGTAAGATAGGTAAAGTTAGGAAAGGTAGGTAAGGTAAGGTAACATAGGTAAAGTTAGGTTATGCAGGTTAAGTTAGGTAAGATAGGTAAGGTAAGGTAAGGTAAGGTTAAGCAGGTTAAGTTAGGTAAGGTTAGTTATGTTAGGATAGGTAAAGTTAGGTTATGAAGGTTAAGTTAGGTAACATAGGTAAAGTTAGGTTAGGTTAGGTAAGATAGGTAGGGTAGGTAAGGTAACATAGGTAAAGTTAGGTTATGCAGGTTAAGTTAGGTAAGATAGGTAAAGTCAGTAAGATAGGTAAGGTATGGTAAGGTAATATAGGTAAAGTTAGGTAAGATAGGTTAAGCAGGTTAAGTTAGGAAAGGTAGGTAAGGTAACATAGGTAAAGTTAGGTTATGCAGGTTAAGTTAGGTAAGATAGGTAAAGTCAGTAAGATAGGTAAGGTATGGTAAGGTAATATAGGTAAAGTTAGGTAAGATAGGTAAAGTTAGGTAAGATAGTGAAGGTAAGGTAAGGTATGGTTAAGCAGGTTAAGTTAGGTAAGGTAGGTAAGGTAAGTTATGTTAGGATAGGTAAAGTTAGGTAAGATAGGGAAGGTAAGGTAAGTTATGTTAGGATAGGTAAAGTTAGGTTATGAAGGTTAAGTTAGGTAACATAGGTAAAGTTAGGTAAGATAGGTAAGGTAAGGTAAGTTATGTTAGGATAGGTAAAGTTAGGTTTAGGAACGTTACGTTAACTAAGTAACATTGGGTGGAGAGGATAGGTTACGTAGGTTTGAACAGTGTAGTTCAGAGAACAGTTTAAAAGGTAAAATGTCTAAGAAAATATATTTAACAGAAGTGTAAGTTTGATATGAAAAGCTGAACTAGTTACATTTGGGGAGAAATTTTATGCCTGAAGATGTCTTAAAGAATAACATGATGGAAGAAGGAGAGTTTCTTTGATGAACGAAGGTGTCTTAGAGAACAACTTTGGGTGAACGAAGGTGAATTAGAGATCACTTTGATGTCTCTGAGAATAACTTTTATGAACGAAGATGTCTGAGATTAACTTTGACGTCTCTTGGAATAACTTTTGTGGACATGAGAATATCTTTGGATAACTCTGAGATTAACTTTGATAGCTCTGGGAATAACTTTTATGATTTTGAGAACATCTTTGATGTCTTGGAGAACAACATTGATGTTTAGAGAACAACTTTGATGACCAAGATTAACTTTAGATGTCTCTGAGAATAACTTTTATAACAGAAATTAACTTTAGATGTCTCTGAAAATATCTTTGATGACTTCGAGAATAACATTTGATGACTCTGAGAACAAGTTTGATAGCTCTGAGAATAACTTTAGATGTCTCTGAAAATAACTTTGATGAAAGCAGATGTCTTAGATTAACTTTTGATGACTTTGAAAACAAGTTTGATGAACAAAGATGTTTTGAAAGTTTCTCTGACGAACGAAGGTGACTCTGAGAATAACTTTTATGTCTTAGAGAAGAACATTGATGGTTTAGAGAGAATATCTTTGAAAAATGATGTCTTAGATTAACTTTGATGACTCTGTGAATAAGTTTGATGACTTTGAGAACAAGTTTGATAGCTCTGAGAATGACTTTTATGCCTCTGAGAATAACTTTGATGAATAAAGATGTTTTGGAAAGTTTCTCTGAAGAACGAAGGTGACTCTGAGAATAACTTTTGTTAGCTCTTTGAATAACTTTTGTTGTCTTTGAAACAACTTTGATGAACGAGAGTGAGTTAGAGATTACCTTTGTTAACTCTGAGATCAACTTTGATGAACAAAAAAGAGTTAGAGATTACATTTGATAACTCTAAGATTAACTTTAGATGTCTCTGAGACAAACTTTTATAACATAGAAATTAACTTTAATGACCAAAAGTGAGTTAGAGAATACCTTTTGATGACTCCGAGAATAATTTTGATAGCTCTGAGAATGACTTTTGTTGTCTTGGAATAACTTTTGATTGTTCTGAGAATAACTTTTGTTGTCTTGGAATAACTTTTGATTGTGCTGAGAATAACTTTGAGGGCTTAGAGAATGTCTTTGATGAATGGAAGAGTCCCATTGAAGTCTTAAGGAAGTCTTTGATGTCTCGAAGGATGTCTTAGAGTGTAACTTTGGTGTCTTTGAGTAAGTCCTTGATGTATTGAAGAGTGTCTTTGATTTCTCGAAGAGTAACTTTGGTGTAACGGAGAGCACCTTTGACTATTTTTCTTACTTAGCGACATATAATTTTAGTTACGAAAGTGTTGAAAAAGTTACATTTGACTATTTTAGTGCTCCACAAAGTATAAATGTCAGTTAAGAACGACGATGATAGATATCTTTGACTATATTTTCTTACTTGACGATGGATAAAGTTAGTTATGAACAGTGCTGAAAAGATTCCTTTGACAATTTTTAGCTAAGCGAAAGGCTGTTTTAGTTAAGAACGGTGTTGAATGAGGTTAATCCCGACTATTTTCAGATGAGAGAAGTGATATTTCAGTTAAGAAATGACAAGGAAACATGATGAAGTAACTATTTTCAGTTGACCGATGAATACTTTTAGTTGAGCAAAAGCCAAAACATGATGAACATGACTTTTTCTGATGATTGGCAGATAATTTTAGTTAAGAAATGACACTGAAACATGATGAACACGGTTATTTTCTGATGAATGGGGAATATGTTTAGTTAAGAAATGATGAAAGTTATTATTTTTAGTTGATTGACGATGGATAAAAGCTAGTTATGAACAGTTTTGGAAAGTTTCCTTTGACAATTTTTCTTGATGAAACATAGCGCCTGTTAAGAAAGTGCTGAAAAAGTTTCCTTTGACAATTTTTAGCTAAGAGAAAGGTTGTTTTAGTTAAGAACAGTGTTGAACGAAGCTATTTCTGACTATTTTTAGTTGACTGGATAATAGGTTTAGTTGAGAAATGACGAAAGTGACTATGTTTTTAGTTGATTGGCGAAAGATTTTTTTAGTTAAGGAACGTTAAATAACATGTAAGGGGAAAAACCCAGAGAACATATGGGGAACATGGCAAAGAACACATGTAAGAAAAGTTGATGAATACAGTGAACATGCTGGGAATATGAACTTACAGAGAACATGAAAACATGATAAGGAGAATAGGGATTACAAAGAATGAACAATGGACTTGTGAAGAACATGGAGAATATGACAAAAGAATGTAGAAAACATGTAAGTGAAGGTGAAAAACGAAGTGATCTTGTGAGGAACATGAACTTGTAGAGGAACATGAATATTGACAAAGAACACAAAATATGGAAGTTAGCATGAATATTGAGTATAAAAGTTGTAAAGAGAACATGTGATGAATATGAAAACATAGAAAATATGACTAGAATTTGTAGAGAACATAATGAGACTAAGAGAAATATTACATAAAAAATGGAGATACTTGTGAAAATATGAACTGAATGGGACTGTGAACATTTGAAGAACATGGAGTGAACACAGAAAACATGGACAAAATGTGAAGAACACAGCTGAATATAGAGAAAATATGCAAATACAGTATGATTATTGAAGGTTTTGATACGTTGGGGATTGATACGTTGGGGATGAGAAGGGTAAAGTAATTACTCTGATAAACAGATAGGCTGGAGAGGGACTTGATCGAATATATTTATGTCTGATGATCTAAGGCTGAGGAAATGGAGCTTTGCTAATGTCCAGATTAATTTTACTACGTTAGAAATAAGGTGATCTTAAATCTCAGGGTGATTTAGTTGGAAAATAAAGAACTTGCACAAATGAACTAAGCTGGGGCACAAGAGTTGAAACTTGATAACTGAACTGGTTTTTATTTACTATGTCTGAAAATGTAGTTGGGTGTTTAAATCTCAGGGGGATTTGGATTGATAGTAATGAATTTACAGGAGTGAACTTGGACAGAGGACAAGAGCTAGAGTTTTATAATTGTTTTCATCATATTTACTATGTCTGAAATACAGAGGGTAAAAATTTCGGGGAAATTGATGGTTTATTTACAAAGACTTGAGGGTGGAAGAGGGTGGGGGACGAGAGCTGGAGCTCAGTAACTGACTTGATCTTATTTACTAACTTTGAAGTATGTCTGCTTTTAATTTTAGGGAAATTGATGGGTTATTTACAAAGATACGAAAGAGAATTAAGGCGGGGACGAGAGCTGGAGCTCGATAACTGACTTGATTTTATTTACGGTGTCTGAAATACAGAGGGTAAAAATTTAAGGGAAATTGATGGTTTATTTACAAAGATACGAAAGAGAACTAAGGCGGAGGACAAGCGCTGGAGCTTGGTAACTGTTTTGATCTTATTTACGGTGCCTGAAATACAGAGAGTAGAAATTTCAGGGAAATTGGACTGATACTAACGAAGATACGAGAGAGAGCTAAGGCGGAGGACAAGCGCTGGAGCTTGGTAACTGTTTTGATCTTATTTACGGTGCCCGAAATACAGAGGGTAAAAATTTCAGGGAAATTGGACTGATACTAACGAAGATACGAGAGAGAGCTAAGGCGGAGGACAAGCGCTGGAGCTTGGTAACTAAATTACTGTATTGAACTACATTTGAAATATGATTATTTAAAATTTTAGAGGGATTGGAATGATAGTATTCATTATACGACAGGGGACTAAGGTGGGGGAACGTGAGCTAGAACATGCTTACTAACATGATTTATTTGTGTAAAACTGACTTGCTTAATGAAAAGGAGCAAACATACGATGTTGGAAAATAGTTGAACTGAACTGAACTGAACTGAATGAAAGGAGAGAGAGAGAGAGAGGAGGGACGGTTGAGATATTATTATGGAGAAGATAAGATAAGATGTCTGGCTGGCCGGGCGTAAAGTAAATAAAGGTGACGCGACAGATTGCGAGGTAAGGGGGGGAGGGAGGGAGGGGGGTGTGATGTACGAGACTTGAAAACCATGACTTATACAGATAACTTTCTAAATTTATATGAATAACTAAGGCTTACATAGACGATTTTGTAAGTTGAAAACATGTAAAATATGTCCGTAGAGTTCTCATGGAAACCCTAAAGAGCTACATACGTTACTTGAATTTGTCCCATAAGGCCTTAACAAACTTCTAAGTCTCGGAAATTATTTTCTCATAAGAATTCCATACTTCTAAAATCTGTGACACAAAATTTACCTGAAAACCCTGGCTCACACGCGAGATATTGGAACCTCAAAACCCTGGCTCACACCGACGATATTGGAATCTGAAAACCCTGGCCCGCACAGACGATATTTTCCCTTTGGAACCTGAAAACCATGGCCCGCACAGACGATATTTGACCTGAAAAAAAATATCGTCTGTGTGGAGCCATCCCTACTACTGTTGCGTGGGTGTGGAGTACATGACTGTAAAGCTGCCGCCCAGTTGGGTGGGTGTGGAGCACATGACTGTAAAGCTGCCGCCCAGTTGGGTGGGTGTGGAGTACATGACTGTAAAGCTGCCGCCCAGTTGGGTGGGTGTGGAGCACATGACTGCAAAGCTGCCGCCCAGTTGGGTGGGTGTGGAGCACACGACTGTAGAGCTGCCGCCCAGTTGGGTGGGTGTGGAATACATGACTGTAAAGCTGCCGCCCAGTTGGGTGGGTGTGGAGTACATGACTGTAAAGCTGCCGCCCATTTGGGTGGGTGTGGAGCACACGACTGCAAAGCTGCCGCCCAGTTGGGTGGGTGTGGAGTACATGACTGTAAAGCTGCCGCCCAGTTGGGTGGGTGTGGAGCACATGACTGCAAAGCTGCCGCCCAGTTGGGTGGGTGTGGAGCACACGACTGTAAAGCTGCCGCCCATTTGGGTGGGTGTGGAGCACATGACTGTAAAGCTGCCGCCCAGTTGGGTGGGTGTAGAGCACGTGACTGTAAAGCTGCCGCCCAGTTGGGTGGGTGTAGAGCACATGACTGTAAAGCTGCCGCCCAGTTGGGTGGGTGTGGAGCAAGACTAGTAACTGTGTGACTCCTCATAGATGTAAAGTGACTTGTATAGTGACTGTTGTGAGCCTCTTGTTGAATCATTTGTGACACAAAAAATTATTGATGTGTGTATTTGTGTGGGTGATTAAATATGTATGTGTGTGTATATATGTATACGTATGTATATGTACATGTATGCATGAGTATGTGTACATGTATATATAACATTAATAGTTTTGTAATTAGCGTCAAAAGATTGTTATTTGCTTAGCTAAACGAACTAGAGGGTTCAGTTCCTGAACCGATTATGTGCCTCTGTAATCCTTTACACCACCACCCACGGAATGGGTATGAGGTGCATAATAAAGAAAGAAGATATTGAAATTATAATCTTGAGCAAATGCTAATGATAGTAGCTTAGGGACATATTTCCTATCACTAGGCTAGAATCATACCTCCTTGGAGGTTTGGAAATTATTAGTAATATATATATAATCAAACAGAAATACTTTGAGAGGTAATCAGTGTTACTGTGGGAATTCCTCAGGCTAGCTCTTCCTTATCACCATTGGTTGGTACAGAGACACTTATTAACACTCAACGGTTTATATAATAGGTAAATTTATAAAAAAGTATATAATTATTGATGCACAACACAACTAATGCTGATATTGGTCCTACCCTATATAAGGATTAGCACACTTAATTAATGGTGCAAGGATGTCAGTGGTAACACAAATGGACTTGGTTGATCAATATTTAGTTCAACACTAGTCAATATTAATATCCTACTCTAATGTGGGTTGGCTTGCAGCTACTAGAATATATATATTGCGTAGTAGAAAAAAAGTGCAATATATTTAAACTGGGTTTTTAGTTTAAATATTGAATAATTCTCTACTCATGAGAAATTATATACACAATTGGTGTTGGTAACCTCTCATTAACCACTTCACTGCTCTGCATTAAAATATGACATGTCTGTTGTGCACCAAAAATAAATTCTTTGTAAAAAATGTTTTGTCGTTCCCAAGGTGTTAAATACCCTTCCCTTATCACATATATGTTGAAAGTATTGCAGAACTGTACTTACTTTGGCCACAGTGGTGTCCACAAAATGGCATGTGATGTCATGGCTTGGTGGTCGCCCATGACGTAGACTCCCGGAGGCATTTTTTTTTTTTTTTAGATATATACAAGAGTTGTTACATTCTTGTACAGCCACTAGTACGCGTAGCGTTTCGGGCAGGTCCCTGGAATACGATCCCCTGCCGCGAAGAATCGTTTTTTCATCCAAGTACACATTTTACTGTTGCGGTAAACAGAGGCTACAGTTAAGGAATTGCGCCCAGTAAATCCTCCCCGGCCAGGATACGAACCCATGACATAGCGCTCGCGGAACACCAGGCGAGTGTCTTACCACTACACCACGGAGACTGTGAACAGATCATCACATTCACATTGGCATGGCTGGCATTCACACGCCAGCTTCAACAAGCGCGAGTTGCCACAAATATTTTTTGCTCATTTTTTCCACACAACTACAAATACATTTCTTTGTTTTTTTCCTGGCTAAACCTATGTATATTGAACACCTTTAGAATGTTCCGGCAGTAGAACATACACACTGTTCAAAGAAACTATTACATGTATCACAAATGTGTCTACAAACATTGTTTATATTTTCTATATTTCATGTTCAATTATGTACATTTATAACTTATTTACACACTGTACAGTATCCCAGACTATATACATCACAATTAACACACTTAGAACTGAGCATGTGTGATAATCAGTGAAGCAGTCAATGGAGCATAAGGCAACTTTGTACTCAATGCACCAAGTGCAGATGAATCTTCTCTTCTTTTCCCTACATTGCGTGTTCTTGCAAATAACACAGGCACGTTTACCCTTTTCCCATGGGCTTGTGCTTGGCATATAACCAAGCTTGTGTACAGCCGAAATTTCTTTACCCCTGAGTCTGTCAGAAACTGCATGAGGCATTGATGCCGGCACCCCATGCATCACAACATTGCCCTCCACCCCCATACTTCACCAGTAGTTGTGGCACTAGAGCAAAACTGAATGTACAGATTGGTGGTCTCTTGCCAGATTTCACGAGATACACGTTGAAACAGTTCAGTACTACAACGTCAATGTGGTGTAAAAAAAATTCTTAGGCCACTCCTCACATTTTTGCATGCACTCGACGGCACCAATCATCATGTCACATTTATCTACTAACTGCATATCTACATTGTAGTCAATGACACAATCAGGTTTATTCATTGCCAACCTTGTTGCAAAGTTGACTTTGCCACTGTCCAACATGGCACCAGTGTGAATAGTTGTTAATATCTTACCTCGCGTCTTTTCTTCCAGCTCACTGATAACATTTGATCACACTTTCGCAGCTGGCATTCACCCACTATGATACCAATGTCAATCAATCACTGGCATTTTTCTCCTGTGGGCCATGACAGTGCCACATATGTCAGTGTTGTGGACAAGGAGGAATCTGGTCAGCATGGGCTGGTGTAGTAGTTGTCCAAGAACAGGATATGCCTCTTGTTCAGCAATGGTTCCATGGGTGTTTTCACGACACTGCCTGAGAACCCGTGTGTAGATCTTGACCTGGCATGTCAATGTCTGTACCTGAATACAATATCATGTCAATGACAATACCAGTTTTGCAGTCACATAGCACAAAGAACTTTAATCCAAACCTGTGCCGCTTTGAAGGAATGTACTGCTTGAACGCCAATCGTCCCTTGAAGAGGACTAGCGATTCATCTGTCACGACATTCTGTGTTGGTACAAAATAGTCACAGAACTTTCCTCTCAAATCATTTAATACCTTCCACACTTTCCACAGTCTGTCGTATCTGTCTTTATTAGCATTGTTCTCAAAGTGATGTCAGCTGAGAAGCAGCAGGAATCTATCATGTGACATGTACCTGTTGAACAAAGGTGTTTGGAACAAGACTGTCTTTGTTCCAATAACCCTGGGTCACGTGCTTATCTGAATGCTTCATCATCATCTATAATATTAAAAACACACATTTCCTCATTAGTCGTGTCTTTCCAACGGGTCAATCGAGAGGCAGGTAAAATTCCAGTCATTGAGAACCTGAGTGTCTGCTTTCATTTCTGCAATGAGATGGTCAATGATTTCCTGATAGAAATATGCCATAAAATAATAATTTTCATGCATATCATTATCAGTATAGGGGAATAAGGGTGTAACACCAACATCGTTATCATCAATTGCTGGAATTTGTGGGACAAAATTCTCACAATTCTGCAACACAAGTTCACCAGTGTTTTGAGTTTTAGCACCAACACCACAGCCAAGAACACTGCTCCGTCGTCTAGTACTAGAGCTGCGTATGGGTATGCCAGGAGATGCGAATGTTCTGCATAGTATAGGCTTACCACAAACACCTGATGTCAAGGGTGCACTGTCGTCATTGTCCTCAAGCCGCAAGACATGCTGGCACTTGTCTCGTCATGTTGCTGGGGCAGTAAACCCCTTCCTAGTGACACCATAGCCACTTGTACTTGGTTTGTCAATACTTCTTGTATTGAGCTTGTATCTGGGCTCAAATACAAGAAGTGTTGACAAACCAAGTACATGTGGCTATGGTGTCACTAGATACTGTCACTGAACCCTGAAAATGACTCATCATGTTGTACATGTTGTATCACATGTTGGTGATACAACATGTACATGTTGAATCACCCAGTAGACTCACGTCAGGTGACATAGATAGTGATAGTAACTTTAGTGGTGTTGACCCAGGTCAGCGAGGGAGGCTGGGTGAGGTGCATATACAGTACTGTAAACACTCTCGACATCGTCCACCATATTCTCCCCATCACTCATGTCAGACCCCTGTGTTAGGTCTATCTCTGGACTGTAGTATAAATCATCGGTAATGGGTCCATCACCAAACAATGTGTCCCGTATTTCCTCCTCTGAGATGCATTTTGCAACACAGCAGCTGACCTTGGATCAGGAGCTTGTAGATGATGCATCAGACATGGTTGCTACCTTGAAACTGAGGATCCCCATGGCTGTAAGGCATGCCTAGAATTTCTTTTTCAAAATAGCGGATGATCACTGGAGGCCTCAGGCATCCATTTTGTACTCAAGTTTCCACACGGCAGTTTTGAATCATACGCTATACTTACAAGTGCCCTGATGTGCTTTGCATACCACTGATCACTGAGTGCCACAAGGCACTCTGCACAGTGCAGTGGTTAACCTTTAGTGATTTTTGGAAGTCTTTTTTTTATTTTATTGGTTACTGTTTGCAAAATTAAACATTAACTAGTGGATAAACGCCATGGAAAAGTAGCAACAGTTTGGTTGGATTTAATTTATGCATTAACACTCTATGGATATAAAACACCACACATTTGGTGGTTAAAGTCCACAAAACCACTGTGAGGCTAGGCTAATGGTTGTCCAGTCTGTGACTGGCAATATTTATGTAATTTATTATTTGATTTATTGATTTATTGCACTGGTTTATTTATTTAGTAGATATACAGTGATCTAGAATTGTAGGATCATTAAGGATCCGCCCAGGTTCAATGAACCATAAATTATTTTTGTGGTCTAAGTACTAGTGAATTTCTAGATTTGATGAACCACATGCTATTTCTGGTTTATCCGGTTCGAAGGACCATAAAATATATGTGGGAGAAATCTACCGGTGATTGATTTGATTAATAATTCAAGAGTGTGGCGATATCAACATCATTGCTGGAGTGAGGAGTGGTGATATAAACGTCGTCTATGGACCTGCACTCAAACTCCAAGGTGTGATGATGACAACGCCATATGTTCATGGAGGTATGGCAAGTTCAGCGCCATCTGTAAAAGGATCCTGTTCATACTTCAGTTACGTGAGGTCGATGATGAAGACCTCTGGTGAGGGAAGGAACGATATCAGCACCAAATAGACTGTGCATTCGATGATACTTACAGTTACCCTCTGATAGGCTGCCATACTATATTTTCATTGTATACTTTTTGTCTGGCTAATGACTATTATGTCTTCAGAGGTGATTGTGTAGAGCTTATTGCACTGTGGAAGGCAGTTCACCTTTGGTAGTCCAGAACTCCTGACTTGTTTCCCATGAGGACAAGTGGCCACAGTCAGTAGTAAAGAGTGTTGGCTGTTGTACTTGTGCAGTGTTGTGTGGACCAACATACCCGAGATTTGGCCAAGAGGAGTTACAAGATGATAATACTGGCTATCTTTGGGGAAGTACTGCCAGCATATTTGTTGGATACTTCTGCCAGTGTGTTTGTTACATTTGGAGGCGGAAGAGAAACAATCTTCGTCCACATGGTTTATTGTCAACAACCAACAATAACAAGTATAAGGTACATAACTTACTATTTACAAGATTATAAACAAATGAGCATCTGCTCCAAACATGTTATACTTAATATCTGTAATACTTAATCCTAACATTCCTCCCCTTCTAATTAAACTCTAAATCATACTTAAACTGGGAGAGTAGTAATGCCCATTTTTTAAATCGAGCAATGGCATTAGCTGGAATTTGTTTACCTCTGCCAAACAATCCTAGCAGGGATTTATGGTCTGTTCGAGCAAGAAATTTCCTGCCCAGCAGAAAATACCTCAGTTTTTTACAGCATATACCAAAGCTAAGGCTTCTTTATCTAACTGAGAATAATTCTTTTCCACAGGAGAAAATTTTTTGCTAGCAAAATATACTACTTTATCCTGACCATCTACTTCCTTTAATAATACACAACCCACTCCTACTTGGGAAGCATCTACCTCCAGTTTTAAAAGGAGTCTACCAGTAAAATTTGTGAGCACTGGAGAATTTATCAATTCTTGCTTAATATTTTTGAAGGCATTCTCCTCTCTTGCTGCCCACTTAAATCTAGCCCCTTTTTTTTCAACAATTCATACAAGGGCGCTAATTTTGTTGAAAAGTTCTTCACGAATTTACAAAAATATGTAACCATCCCAACAAAAGACTGTACTTCCCCAACTGATGTTGGGGCTGGGGCATCTACTATAGCAGCTACATTTTTGTGAGAAGGAGTAAAGCCCTTACCTGAAATATGGTACCCCAGATATTCAATGGCCTTGGTCTTCAATGTTGTTTTACCCTTATTAATCTTTACATTGTGCTTTTGCAGGAGATTCAAAACTTGTTCTAATCTAGCATCATGCACTTCCTCATTCTCCTCACATACAATAATGTCATCTAAAAAACTAGCCACACCTTCAATGTTTACTAACAACTGGGACATGAATCTGAAAAATTGCTGGAGATGAGGAGAGTCCAAAAGAAAGTAACTCCATAAATAAATCCTTGTGTATATTAATCACTAACAATTTCTGGCTCTCCTCCTCTACAGGAATTTGAAAGTACGCATCTTTCAGGTCAATCTTAGAAAAGATTGCCCCCTTGCAGACTATCTAGCTTAGGTAAAGGGTACTTCTCACAGTGAATGCGATTGTCGAGTACTTTGAAATCTGCACAGATTCTCATGGATTTCCGCTCTGCCTTCAACACTAGTACAATTGGGGCTTCCCACTCACTATGTGTATTTTTTTTTTTTGAGATATATACAAGAGTTGTTACATTCTTGTACAGCCACTAGTACGCGAAGCGTTTCGGGCAGGTCCCTGGAATACGATCCCCTGCCGCGAAGAATCGTTTTTTCATACAGGTACACATTTTACTGTTGCGTTAAACAGAGGCTACAGTTAAGGAATTGCGCCCAGTAAATCCTCCCCGGCCAGAATACGAACCCATGACATAGCGCTCGCGGAACGCCAGGCGAGTGTGTTACCACTACACCATGGAGACTGTAAATTGGCTCTAAGATGCCTCTGCCACATGCTTTTCCAGGGCTGATTCTACCAATGGCTTATAATGAAATGGAACTATTCTTGCATTGAAAAATTTAGATGAAGCCCACTTTTCAGGTGAATTTTTCCACCATGCTATTAATTGACTTATCTGCCTCCATTTAATATTTATCTAACATATGTTTGGCACTTTTAATTGTTTTAACTGTCGACAATTCATCTAGGCCCGCCAAGAAAATTCCCACTTTTTCCATGTGATCCTTACCACATAGGCTAGGATTATGTGAATCCACTACATAAAAGTCCTGGACAATTTCTTTTCCATTATAGCCTATTTTTTCCGACACCTTGCCATAGACCTTAATCGGTATATTCTCATATGCACTAATGATTTTTTACCTGGTTTTACATTCAATTGCATGGTATCTGCCCAATCTCTAGACAATGTTAGTAGTGTAAAGTACGCCTTGACCCGCGTGCAGCACCTGAGCAGGTGAGATCATTAGGCCCCCCTGGTCAGGTGGTGCACAGGTGTCTAGTCGTACAGTGATCTGGGGGGTTCCCCAAGTGTGTGGCGCGTGCTGGGCGCGTGGCATCCGGCAATGCAGCAGTTGAGAGAAGGTCATGTTGGAGTGTGGGAAGGATCAGTATGTGGTGGTATGTGGTCATGTAGGGAGAGTAAAGGAAGAGGAATGTTGAAGAGAAGAGGAGAGGAATAGTAGTTTATTTATTTATTTATTTATTTATTTATATACAAGAAGGTACATTGGGTTTGTGAGAATACATAGCATAGTATTACAATCTTGTAAAGCCACTAGTACGCGCAGCGTTTCGGGCAGGTCCTTAATCTAACAGATAATTTTAAGTAGGTAAATTCTAGCAGAATTAAAAAATTGATAACAAATACATTGCAAGAAAAAAAATGAGATGAGAGAGATTAGTAAGTATATTAAAGTACATTGGTATATTAAAGCTCTGATTGATTACATTGACAGCTTGATTGGTAATTTAAACAAGATTAATAGACACCATACAGCAGATTGATAGCACATATAAGAAGACAGCAATGATCACAATGGTAAAGATGTTCGGATTGGGTACATAAAGATTGGGAGGTTGGGTAGCAATAGATACAATGCAATTTTAAAGCTAAAAGTAAAAAACTATGAAGATGAAATTAGGTACTTTTTAGTATTTTTTGAATGACACAAAAGTTGGACAGCTTTTCAATTCAATAGGGAGTGAGTTCCATAGACTGGATCCCATTATTTGCATAGAGTGTTTACACAGATTAAGTTTGACTCTGGGGATATCAAAGAGATATTTATTTCTGGTGTGGTGATAATGGGTCCTATTACATCTGTCCAGGGAAAATTTCGGAGCAGGATTTGCATTTAAGAACAGGGGTTTTGTAAATGTAGTTGACACAAGGGAATTTGTGGAGTGAGATTATGTTTAGCATGTTTAGGGAGTTAAACAAAGGGGCAGAGTGTTGTCTGAGAGCAGAATTTGTTAGTATTCTCATAGCAGATTTTTGCTGGGTGATGATGGACTTGAGATGGTTTGCAGAGGTTGAACCCCATGCACAGATACCATAATTAAGATAGAGATAGATTAGTGCATAATATAGAGAGATGAGAGCAGAGTTAGGTACTTAATATCTGATTTTGGAGAGCATACCAACTGTTTTAGAGACTTTCTTAGTTAGTTGTGAGGGCAGTGTGGTGTGGCCAGTTGTGGGGGCAGTGTAATTGGGCCAGTTGTGTGGGCAGTGTGGTGGGGCCTGTGGTGTAGGGCAGTGTGGTGGGGCCAGTTGTTGGGGCAATGTGGTGGGGCCAGTTGTGTGGGCAGTATGTTCGGGCCATTTGTGTGGGCAGTGTGATGGGGCCAGTTGTGTGGGCAGAGTGGTGTGCCCAGTAGTTTGGGGCAGTGTGGTGGGACCAGTTGTGGGGGTAGTGTTGTGGGGCTACTTGTTGGCAGCGTGGTGGGACCAGTTGTGTGGGCAGTTTCGTGGGGCCAATTTTGCGGGCAGAGTGGTGGGGCCAGTTGTGTGGGGCAGTGTGGTGGTGTCACCTGTGGGGGCAGTGAGGTGGAGCTAGTTGTGTGCAGTGTAGTGGGACCAGTTGTGTGGGCAGTGTGGTGGGACCAGTTGTGTGCAGTGTACTGGGGCCAGTTCTATGGGCATTGTGGTGGGACCAGTTGTGTGGGAAGTGTGGTGGGGCCAGTTGTGTGGGCAGTGTGGAGGAGCCAGTTGTGTGCAGTGTAGTGGGACCAGTTGTGTGGGGAGTGTGGTGGGGCTAGTTGTGTGGGCAGTGTGGTGGGGCTAGTTGTGTGGGCAGTGTGGTGGGACCAGTTGTGTGCAGTGTAGTGGGGCCAGTTGTGTGGGCAGTGTGGTGGGGCCAGTTGTGTTGGCAGTGTGGAGGAGCCAGTTGTGTGCAGTGTAGTGGGACCAGTTGTGTGGGCAGTGTGGTGGGGCCAGTTGTGTGTGCAGTGTGGTGGGACCAGTTGTGTGGGCAGTGTGGTGGGGCCAGTTGTGTGGGCAGTGTGGTGGGGCCAGTTGTGTGGGCAGTGTGGTGGGGCCAGTTGTGTGGGCAGTGTGGAGGAGCCAGTTGTGTGCAGTGTAGTGGGACCAGTTGTGTGGGCAGTGTGGTGGGGCCAGTTGTGTGTGCAGTGTGGTGGGACCAGTTGTGTGGGCAGTGTGGTGGGGCCAGTTGTGTGGGCAGTGTGGAGGAGCCAGTTGTGTGCAGTGTAGTGGGACCAGTTGTGTGGGCAGTGCGGTGGGCCAGTTGTGTGGGCAGTGTGGTGGGCCCATTTGTGTGGGCAGTGTTGTGGGGCCAGTTGTGTGGGCAGTGTGGTGGGGCCAGTTGTGTGGGCAGTGTTGTGGGGCCAGTTGTGTGGGCAGTGTGGTGGCAGTGTGGTGGGGCTAGTTGTTTGGGCAGCGTGGTGTGGCCAGATGTGTGGGCCGTGTGGTGGGGCCAGATGTGTGGGCAGCGTCGTGGGGTCAGTTGTGTGGGCATTGTTGTGGGGCCAATTGTGTGTGCAGTGTGGTGGAGCCAGTTGTGTTGGCAGCGTGGTAGAGCCAGTTGTGTGGGCAGTGTAGTGGGACCAGTTCTATGGGCAGTGTGATGGGGCCAGTTGTGTGGGCAGTGTAGTGGGGCCAGTTGTGTGGGCAGTGAGGTGGGGCCAGTTGAGTGTGCAGTGTGGTGGAGCCAGTGGTGTGGAGGGGCCAGTTATGTGGGCAGTGTGGAGGAGCCAGTGGTGTGGAGCAGTGTGGTGGAGCCAGTTGTGTGGGTAGTGTAGTGGGGCCAGTTGTGTGGGCAGTGTGGACGGGCCAGTTGTGTGGGCAGTGTGGTGGGGGGCCAGTTGTGTGCGCAGCGTGGAAGGGCCAGTTGTGTGGGCAGTGTTGTGTCGGGCCAGTTGTGTGAGCAGTGTGGTGGGGCCAGTTGGGTGGGCAGTGTGGTGGGGCCAGTTGTGTGGGCAGTGTGGTGGGGCCAGTTGTGTGGGCAGCATGGAGGGGCAAGTTGTGTGGGCAGTGTGGTGGAGCCAGTTGTGTGGGTAGCGAGGTGGGGCCAGTTGTGAGGGCAGTGTAGTGGGGCCAGTTGTGGGGGCAGTGTAATTGGGCCAGTTCTATGGGCAGTGTGGTGGGGTCAGTTGTGTGGGCAGTTTCGTGGGGCCAGTTTTGCGGGCATGGTGGTGGGGCCAGTTGTGTGGGCAGTTTCGTGGGGCCAGTTTTGCGGGCATGGTGGTGGGGCCAGTTGTGTGGGGCAGTGTGGGGGTGTCACCTGTGGGGGCAGTGTGGTGGGACCAGTTGTCGGGGCAGTGTGGTGGGACCAGTTGTGTCGGCAGTTTGGTGGGGCCAGTTGTGCGGGCAGTGTGGTGGGGCCAGTTGTGTGGGCAGTGTGGTGGGGCCAGTTGTGTGGGGAAGTAGGGTGGGGCCAGCTGTGGTGGCAGTGTGGTTGGCCAGTTGTGTGGGGCAGTGTGCTGGGGCCAGCTGTGGGGGCAGTGTGATGGGGCCAGATGTGTGGGCAGTGTGGCCGGGCCAGTTGTGTGGGCAGTGTGGCGGGGCCAGTTGAGTGGGCAGCTTGGTGCGGAAAATTGTGTGGGCAGTGTGGTGGGGCCAGTTGTGGGGGCAGTGTAGTGGGGCCAGTTGTGTGGGGCAGTGTTGTGGGGCTAGTTGTGGGGGACAGTGTGGTGGAGCCAGTTGTGTGGGCAGCGTGGTGTGGCCAGTTGATATGTAGTCTCAAAGAGGGAATCAAATCTGAGTCACACACAGAAACTATTTGGATAGAATTAAACGAAATAGCAAATATTATTATAATAGGAGTTATATATAGGCCACCAAATTTAGACAGAATGGAAGCAAAGCTTCTATGGATGAAATATCTAGAGCATCTAGATCTAACAGTATTTATGTCATGGATGACTTTAATTTTAGTGGAATAAACTGGGTGAACAAAACAGGGAATAATGAAGCAAAAGACTTCCTAGAATTAATTGACGATTGCTTTCTTATGCAACATATTTAGGAACCAACGCGGGGAAATAATATTTTAGATTTAGTGTTAACTAACAGGGAAACACAAATTAAGGAGATGGAAATAGGGAGCGAGCTAGGGAACAGTGATCATAAAGAAATCAGATTTAGCATTGAATGGAATAGACCTATAGGAGAAAATTCTGTTAAAGTGCCTGATTTTCGAAAAGCTGATTTCAATAGCCTAAGAATTTTTTGGGGTCAAAATGATTGGAATGTCTTGGGGATGTGGTGTGGGCTAGACGTGAACCCAGCGACAGGTGACGTAAAACGGGATTTCGATGTGGATTCAAAATATAACCTATTTAAAAATATTCTAAGCAAAGCCCAGGAACGTAGTATACCATATAAATTCGTAGTGCATCTAGTGCATTATAAAAACCCATTCACTCAGGCATACAAGAAGGTGATACGAGTCATTATTGACAAGAATTGTAAACCTTGCAGTGAAATGCGTCCGGTCATTTATTATAACAACACTCGTAAAGCTTTCCTCATTATTTGAAATGACATGTCTGAGGTGTATTAACGCAGTAATAATGTTCTTGGTGTACTGATGCACTAACTATCAATACAAATGAAGCTCTGGAAACTGAGCTCTGACATATATATACTACACTGGAGATACCACGAATACATTAAGTTTACACTTCATTTGCAAGACGGAGGTATTAAGCAACATTATTCTCAATACCACAACACCATCCTGAATCGCCATCACATAGTGATAGATAAAACAGTAATCATTCGGATTACTGGAAGATACGGACAATTTTTTATGAATGATACTCAAACACCAGTAAATGTATCTGATATCAACACGAGCGAGGCAAATTTTGAAAGAGAAATTGACAATATGCCCATGCACTCAGCCCCAGGTCCAGACTCATGGAATTCAATATTTATAAAGAAATGCAGTGCCAGTAGCACAGGCACTCAGTATAGTGTGGAGGAAGAGCTTGGACACAGGGGAGATACCAGATGCGCTTAAAGCAGCAGACATTGCCCGTCTACACAAGGGTGGTAGCAAAGCACTGGCACAAAGAATTATAGACCAGTTGCACTAACGTCTCTCATAATAAAAGTATTTGAAAGAGTGATCAGGAGTCAAGTCACTAGATTCATGGAAACCAATGACCTCCACAATATAAGCCAACATGGATTTAGAGCTGGAAGATCATGCCTCTCACAGCTACTTGGCCACTATGACAAAATCACTGAGGCATTAGAGGAAAAACATAACGCGGATGTCGTATACACCAATTTTGCAACGGCATTCGACAAATGTGACCATGGAGTAATTGCACACAAAATGGGGTCAATGGGTATAATTGGTAAAGTTGGACGCTGAATACTCAATTTCCTGTCGAACAGAACACAAAGAGTAACAGTCAATCAAGTAAAATCGAGTCCGAGCGCAGTTAAAAGCTCTGTACCTCAAGGTACAGTCGTTGCACCACTGCTGTTCCTTATTCTCATATCAGATATAGACAAAACACAAGTCACAGCTTCGTGTCATCCTTTGCAGATGATACAAAAATCAGCATGAAAATTACCTCTGCCGAAGACATTGATAAACTACAAACAGATATTAACAAAGTTTTCGATTGGGCAGCAGAAAATAACATGATGTTTAACGGTGATAAATTCCAGGTACTCAGATACGGCAAAAATGAGGATCCTAAACATAATACAGGGTGCAAAACACAATCGAATCTGCTCATAGTAGGAAAACAGCATGTCAAAGATTTGGGAATAATGATGTCCGACGACCTAACGTTTAGGGAGCATAACCAAGCAAGTATTGCGTCAGCCAGAAAAATGATAGGATGGATTACGAGAACCTTCAAGACCAGAGATCCCATCACAATGGTTGTACTCAAATTTGAAGTACAAATGGTTGTACTTCAAATCACTTGTGTTGTCCCGTCTTGAGCACTGCTCAGTACTCACTTCCCCCTTCAGAGCAGGAGAGATTGCTGAAATTGAGGGAATACAGAGAACATACACGGCACGCATAGACGAGATTAAGCACCTAAATTATCGTCTCAACGCTCTCCAAATTTACTCACTAGAAAGGAGACGAGAGAGATACCAAATAATATACACATGGAAAATAGTGGAGGGACAGGTTCCAAATCTGCACAGTAAAATAGCAACGTACTGGAATGAACGACATGGAAGAAAATGCAAAAGAGAACCAGTGAAGAGCAGAGGTGCCATGGGCACAATCAGAGAACACTGTATGAACATCAGAGGTCCACGGTTGTTCAACGTCCTACCTCTTCAAGAGGAAACTAGATTGTTTCCTTCAAGGAGTGCTGGACCAACCGGGCTGTGGGCCTGCGGGCCGCTCACAAGTCAAGTCTGGCCCCGGCTGGGCTTGGGGAGTAGAAGAACCTCCAGAACCCCATCAACCAGGTATCAAGTTAAGCTGCTAGATTTAGGACCTGCCCGAAACTCAATGCGTACAAGGCTTTACAAGAATCATCAATGCTATGTACTCTCCTAAGCCCAATGTACCTTCTTGTGTATATATAAATAAATAAATATGTTAGATTTCAAAATTCTAACACAGAAATCACAATAGCGTGATGCATCAAATGCACAAGGGCCGTGACGGGGATTCGAACCTACGTCCGAGAGAATCCCAGACGCTGCCTTAATCGACTAAGATACATGGTTAAAAGAATTGCCATTCAACCATACACCCTGTCACTAAGCTACCTCATCGCCTTTTCTTGATTCGTTATATTACCTGCTTACCTGTAGCAGTTCTTTATATTACTGGAGTCTTTTTATCCAGTAATTTTTTTTTATATAATTTTAAAATAAGTTTTTTAGACTTACTGGAGTCTTACTTACTACAGTAAGTCTTAAAGACTTACTGGATATAGTATATAAATTAAGGTACACCCAATTCAAAGTTGTAGTGAAAAGAAACAGTAATAAAAAATAAAAATACTTATTGATCTGAAACTTTTATTTTAGGTAATATTTTTTTTACACATAAGATGATCCCAAATCATTCACTGAGCATCCACTATTTTACACTTTCCGCTTCTTATTGTTTCTAGGAAACACTTCATCATCAAACTTCACTATCATGTCGTGGAATTGATGCCTTTTTCACATTCTGCTTCTTGTTGTTCGCTTTGGCCTTGATTAGCTTTATCATTAAAGTGCACCAACACCTCTTCATATTTGAAAATTGACTAAATCTTTTCTCACACTCTTCACACCTGTGAGATGTATCACCTGTATGCACTCTTACACGTTTCTTATTTTCACGAAGACTGTAACTTTTGCCACAATCTTTACACTTATGAAGTTCATCCCCCAAATGTAGTAACATGTGTTTTTTCATATTGTGACGGTGTTTGAACTTTTTCGCACATTCAGGACACTCGTGATGTTTATCATATGAATGTACTAACAAGTGTTGTTTCAAACTTGCAGGGGACTTGAACTTTTTTGCACACTCAGAACACTCGTAAGGCCTATCATCAGTATGTACTAAAAGGTGTTTTCTCAAAGTTCCAGGGCCCTTAAATTTTTTTGCACACTCAGAACACTCGTAAGGCCTATCATCAGAATGTACTAACAAGTGTTGTTTCAAATTGCTAAGGTACCTGAATTTTCTTGAGCACTCGAGACACTCGTGAGGCTTATCAACAGTACGAATCATTACATTGGTTTCCATATCTCCAAGTTAATATGAAAGCGATTATGTTCCCGTAAGTTCAGGAATTGTTCAATATCTCGTGCAGATGATGATTCACAATAACGTGGCTGAAGAAATCTTGACCAAACTACACACCATAAGATGAGACGACGAAGTTTCTGCCCGTCCTGGACCGTTATGAAGTCGCTAGTGAAGAGGACATTGATTGATTGATTGATAAAGATTAAGCCACCCAAGAGGTGGCACGGGCATGAATAGCCCGTAAGTGGTACAATTTTTTTTTTTTCCCAGTGTTCTGAGGTTGCATTTAACCATCAAGCTGTAATCGTGGGGGAGGATACTGCTTCACAGTCTTTATGAGGATGTCCAGCTGCTGGACACCTTTGTTGACCAGGAGAGTGGCTGTGTTGATGGCTTCAGGGTGGCCACTGCATGATTCAGGAACTCTTAAAGCTCTTCTAAGGTCATTGGTTGCTTCACATTCCAGAAGATAGTGAAGTAATGGCTTTTCTGTGACAGTTTGGCAGAAGATGCACTCTCTCTCTCGGGGTTCACCAATCTCCCAGTTGCATCTGTAACCTAGACGTAGTCTATATAGCCTAACTGCTATTTCCCTGTGGATTCTTTTTGGGATATTTAACCTTTCTAATTTGGTTGCCTGAAGATACCATGTTGCAGATGGTGAACCTTCAGCTATTCTCTGGTGTAGGTAGGCTTTGTTGAGATGTGAGAGTTTTTTGGTGATGATGTTTTTTATGTTCTCTAGGCTGGGTTGAATTGTTTTATGTATCACTGGATGACGAGTTGCCAATTTAGCAATTTCATCAGCTTTTTCATTTAATGGGATTCCAATATGGGATGGGATCCAGTTTAAAGTTATGTTGAGGCCTTTGCCTTTAGCGACTGCTCCTTGATACAAAATGGTGATAATTATTTCCACATTATCTTTCCACTGTTTTTGTCCTAGTATTTGAAGTGCAGCTTTTGAGTCTGTGTGTATGATTGCATTTTGAGTGTTTTGTGCAATCACATATGCGAATGCCTGTTGTATGGCAAACAGCTCAGTTTGGGTTGATGATACTAGTCCTCCCAGTCTCCAATATGCCTGAACGCTGGTCGTGCAAAGAGCAGCGCCAGCACTCTCATTTTCTGTGTCCACCGATCCGTCTGTGAAGATGTGGGTGGCTCCTGCTACTGCTATGCTATACATTTGCTCTTCTATTATGCGCCTTAGGATTGTCGGATCATAGGCAGCCTTTTTCATTGGGAGACTTTCTATTACTATTTTGAAAGTAGGCTCTTCCCACGGCGCGGAAGGAGTGTAATTTGGGTGTGGATGATCACCCTCTCTATCAAGAATCATGGTTTTTAAATGTAGTCTGTTTAGGACTTTTCCTGCTCTTGTAACTCAAGAGTTTCCATTGTTTTGGCCTAGTCCAACCACCAAAGCCTGCCGTACTGGGATTGGATCAGAAGAAATAATTATCTTACTGATAATTGTAGCTGTCCTTTGTGATATTCTTTCTTGTAGAGAGGGCAAACCCGTCTCCAGTCTAAGAGTTTCAAGCCTGGTCCACATGGGGGCTCCCAGTGCAGCTCTCATAGCATTGTTTTGGGCAACTTCAAGCTTTTTCCACTGTTGGTGTGATAGATTTGTGAGTGCAGGTGCGGCATAATCGATCACTGATCTGACTGCCTGTACATAGTATGTGCGAAGGACTTGCAGATTGGCTCCTCCAGAAAGGGAGGTTAGCGACCTGAGGATTGCCGTCCGGGCCGCAGTTCGCTCTCTCAAGTAAGTGACCTCTGCATTGAAATTCATGTGTGTCCAGGATGATTCCTAGATACTGATAGGTGTCGACCCATTCTATTGGTTGACCCTGTACTGTGAGTTGGATGTTGGGCTTCGCTATTTTTATGGGCATGGCCTTTGACTTTGAGGGGTTGAGTTTGATCCCAATCTGTTTTGCCTCTTTACTGATGCAGTCTAAGCATTTGGGTGCAAGGCGCGCCGCATCCCTTCCTTTTATGATGATGACAAAGTCGTCCGCGTAGTTTAGCAGCCTGCAGTGATGTGGGAGTTTCAACCTCATTATTCTTTCCATTAAACAGTTGAAGAGAAGAGGGCTAAGAATACCTCCTTGCGGTGTACCATTTTCATGTCTTTTGTACTCAGAGACTGTGCCATGAAGTTTTACTCTTGCTTCTCTGTTTATGAGACAGTTTTTGGTCCAGGAGAGCAGGTTGCCTCTGACCTCTTTGTCAATGAGGCAGCAGAGAATAGCTGGGGCGCTAGCCAGTTCAAAGGCTTTTTCGAGGTCCAGGAATATCAGCATCCCTGGTCTGTCATTCAAGTGGGCTAACAGAGTTGTAATACATTCCACTGTGCCAACCCCTCTTCTATAGGCATACATATCATGGTGCAGTTTAGGCATTTTCCACTCCAGTCTGTTGAGTGCCATTCTGTCAGCCGTCTTGGCTGTACAGCTTTGGAGAGAGATGGGCCTGGGATTAGCTGGATCTTTGGGTTTTGGGATCGGCACTATGTCTGCTCTATTCCAAGCAGAAGGTCTAGTTTGAGAAGTCCAGGCTAAATTAATTAACCTTAGGTATGCAGCGTCTCCCTCTGGGCCGAGGTTTCTAATCATTTTATAGGTTATTTTGTCGGCTCCAGGGGATGTATCCTTGGAGTTTTTCTTAGCCCGATTGAGCTCATCCAGTGTGAAGGGGGCATTAGTGTCAGAGACTTCTTCACATGCTGTAAGGATTCTGTGCCACCTTTCTTCCTCTAGTTCGGTCTGTACTGCTAATACATCTGGTGGAAGTTGATTGCTGGCTGCTCTCTCTGCAAACCTGGTTGACAGTACTTCGGCTTCCTGTTGAGGATCTTTGGGGTGTGGAGCTTTAGGTGTTTTATTCCCTTTGGCCCGGTGAATTTGCTGCCACATCTCCCCGAGAGAGGTGTGTTCATTCAGGTGTGAACACCATTCTAGCCACTTTTGTTCTTTTATTTGTCTGGTCTCTCGATGTACATGTTCCTTGACCTCACAAAGTAAGATCCTGTTGCGGGCACTTGGCTGCTTTTTGTATAGCTTTCTTGTTCTATTGAGTCTATGGTTGAGTTCTTTGACACGTTCGCAATAGTACCAATGATCTTTATGGTGTCCGGTGGACTGTTTTTTCAGTGGGATTGAGTGGTTGGCTGCACTTTGAATCGCTTTGACAAATTCTTGTTCTGCCTGATTAATGTCTTCGGGAAGATCATAGTTTCTTTGCCACTCTGAAATGAGGTTTTGAAATCGGTCCCAGTTTGCTAAAGCAAAGTTCCAGGCTTCAGATGGAGGCGGAGGTGGGGTGGGTAGGTCTAACTGAAGATCAATTTGGACCCCATAGTGGTCGCTTGTGAGTGTGGGCTCAACTGACCATGTTGCTGCATCTCTTAGGGAGACTGAAACGAAGGTCAGGTCTAATCTGCCTCCTTGGATGTGGGTAGGTTCATTCTTGTTTAGGATTTGTATTCCTGGAAGCTGGTCCAGTAGATGTGTAATGTGTATGCCGGCTTCATTTGTTTTGTTCGAGCCCAGTGCCAATCGATGATGGGCATTAAAATCTCCACAAATGATTGTGTTTGTTGTTGTCGCGTGTCCAAATAACACAGAGAGATCCATTTCGGCTTGTGGAGACCTGTACACATTGAACACTTCAAGTTTGTCGTGTCTTAGCTCAATGGTGACTCCCATTACCTCTGTCCCTGCTCCACAATTGGGTGGGCTGGTTATGGATTTGGAGATCAGGTCACATTTTACATAGATTGCACATCCCCTGGATTGCCCATTGATCCATGGAAGGAAGAAGCCTCGATAGCCTGAGATTTTAGGTTCTAATCCGGCTCGAAGCAAGCTCTCCTGTAGTATCAGGATGTCTATGCCTTTGGTTGCTGCTATGCATTGCATGTGTTGCAATTTAGTGCCCAGTCCTTGCGCATTCCATTGCAGGATCTTTAGAATTCTAGGTTCTTGGAATATGCTGATAATTCCGTGGTATCCATGGAGTCTGATGAACACGCCATGGAGGTTGCAATTGGGGTATAGGTTCTTAGTGGTCCTGAAATTGCCTCATCAATGTCGCTTTCCGACGACCTGGACTGCTTTTTATGGGGGTGCCTCTTGCCCTGCTGTCTTGACGGTGTGGATATTACATCTTCGAATTTTTTGAGCTTGTGCTCAATTGTCTTCCGAGTCTCTGTGGTTTGCTTGATTCCATGTGAAGACAGCAGACTTTCGATTAACTCAGTGACCAAAGTTTTGAGCATTGGCCAGAGAGCGTTCAGTTCAGTGGGAGCACTATTTAATGTTGTGCAGGTTGAGGGCCTAGTGGCTTTTATACCCTTCTCGGTGGTAACTTTGGCACTGGAATTGCTACTCCTATTAACCCCAGTGTGCTTGCTGGATGAAATGGGAGGCCGACTGCTTTGAACATGAGTCTTGTGTCCTCCATCTTTCTTTTTGTCCTGTACTGTCTTCTCACCCTTCACCATGGCCGATGGTGAAGGGCCGTGTGCCCCCTCTTCCTGAATGGGTAGACCCCACGCGGTTTTAGTGGGCATGGGAGCTGGTATTCGTTTTGGTGGGGGTTTCGGCTCCGAAGAGGACATAAGAGGCACGGGCATATGTAAGACAAGAGTGAGGTGAAGAGCCGGTAACAAGAGGTGAAAGGTAAGAACAAGAAAAAAGGGGGGAGGGGACACGGGTGGGATGGGTGAAGGAGAGATGAGAAAGTAAAAAAAAATGAGGTAAGCTGATGAGAACATAAGGATGAAGGTAATTGCAGAAGGCCTATTGGAACATACGAGGTAGCTGCTATATATATCCACCCAAGAGGTAGCAACTATTTATATCCACCCAAGAGGTAGCTACTATTTATATCCACCTAAGAGGTAGCTGATATTTATATCCACCCAAGAGGTAGCTACTATTTATATCTACCCAATCTCATTCAAATATATGTTTAACCTCCGCTTCAAACAATCAATTAATACTACTTCTATTATGTTACGCGAACCCTGTTACCGAACAAGTATTTACTCTGGTCTTTCATAAATTGAAAGTTATCAAATTTATACCATTGTGTTCTGTTCTGTCTTGTGTTGATACTTTCATTACCCTATTACTATCCCTTTTGTTATGGACATTCATCCAATTGTACACCTCTATTCTGTCACCCTTAATTCTTCACCTTTCTAAAGAATGTAATATAAGCTATATCGATCTCTATTTTTTCGGGCTCACCATAGCCCGAACTACATGGACACTTCGTTCTGAGTAGCTAAATCTAAAACAACAACATCTATTTTTTTGCAGGATATGAACATAGGAACAAAGGTAACTGCAGAAGGCCTATTGGCCCATACTGGGTAGCTCCTATTTATATCCACCCAATCCCACTCATATACATGTCTAACCAGCGCTTGAAACCATCGAGAGACCCCACCTCCACTACGTTTCCCAGTAGTTGGTTCCACAAAAATAACAACCCTATTACCGAACCAGAATTTACCCAAGTCTTTTCTAAATCTAAGCTTATCCAATTTACACGCATTGTTTCGTGTACCTTATTATTATCCCCTTTGTTATGTCGATTCATTCACTTGAAAACCTCCATCATGTCACCCCTAACTCTTCGCCTTTCCAGTGAATGCAATTTAAGCTTTGTTAATCTTTCTTCACATGAAAGATTTCTAATTTGGGGAATTAATTTTGTCAGCGTACGCAGGCCACGTTCAAATGAATTTATATCCATTCTAGAGTATGGCGACCAAAACTGAACTACATAATCTAAACGGGGCCTAACCAGAGCAAGATATAGCTGAAGAACCACACCAGGTGTCTTGTTACTAACGCTTCGATAAATAAATTCCAGTATCCTATTTGCCTTATTACGAACATTCATGCATTTATTTGTTTGGAACATTCGTGCATTGATCCTTTGGTTTTAAATTCTTACTGATCATAACTCCCAGATCCCTTTCTGGGAGTTATGATCAGTAAGAATAATTGTAGAAAATAGAGAACTATTAGCTGAATATCAAATATATGGATTTAAACTATTTCACACAGATAGATATATTAGACGAGGAGGTGGAGTAGCCATATATGTTAGGGACAATTTGAAATGTAGTCTCAAAGAGGGAATCAAAACAGAGCCACACACAGAAACTATTTGGATTGAATTAAACGAAAAAGCTAATAATATTATAATAGGAGTAATATATAGGCCACCAAATTTAGACAGAATGGAAGCAAAGCATCTATGGGATGAAATATCTAGAGCATCTAGATCTAACAGTATTTATGTCATGGGTGACTTTAATTTTAGCGGAATAAACTGGTTGAACAAAACAGGGAATAGTGAAGCAGAAGATTTTCTAGAATTAATTGACGATTGCTTTCTTACGCAACACATTAAGGAAACAACACGGGAAAATAATATTTTAGATTTAGTGTTAACTAACAGGGAAACGCAAATTAATGACATCGAAATAGGGAGTGAGCTAGGGAGCAGTGATCACAAAGAAATCAGATTTAGCATAGAATGGAATAGACCAGTAGGAGAAAATTCTGTTAAAGTGCCAGATTTTCGAAAAGCTGATTTTAATAGCCTAAGAAATTTTTTGGGTCAAATTGATTGGAAAGGCTTGGGTATGGGGTGTGGGCCGGTCTTGGAGCGAGACATGAACCCAGCGATAGGTGACTTAAATGGGGATTTCGATGTGGATTCAATATATAACTTATTTAAGAATATTCTAAACAAAGCACAGGAACGTAGTATACCATACAAATTGAATAGATCGTATACTAATGACCCAAAGTGGATAACAAAGAATTTGAAGAACCTTATAGGTAAAAAGAGAGCTTGGTACAAAAGGATTAAAAATGGGGAGGTCACTTTAGAACAGGAATTCGTACAACTGGTTAGAAATGTTAAAAAAGAGATAAGGAAAGCAAAAAGAAACTATGAAGTTCGCATAGCAGGGCAAGCAAAGACAAATCCTAAAGGGTTTTTTCAGTTATATCGTACTAAGACTAGGGAAAGGATAGGTCCATTAAAAACTGAGACAGGTCAAATAACAGATAGTGATGAAGAGATGAGTAGTATTTTTAATAAATATTTTGTATCTGTATTTACTAAAGAGGAACTTAACAATATGCCTTCAGCCGAACAAGTCTATGTGGGTGGGGACGAGGACAGGTTGACGAGTTTAGCAGTTACCAGGGAGGATGTTCTTAAACAAATAGTAAAACTCAAACCAAACAAATCCCCAAGGCCGGATGAAGTGTTTGCTAGGGTGCTTAAAGAATGCAAAGAGGAGCTTTGTGACCCACTGTCAACCATATTTAATAAATCAATAAAGTCAGGCAGAGTGCCAGAGTTTTGGAAAGTTGCTAATGTGATACCAGTTTTTAAGAAAGGAGATAGATCACTTGCGTCTAACTATCGACCAATTAGCCTAACGTCTATTGTGGGAAAGTTACTCGAATCTATAATAGCAAATAAAATTCGTCTTCATCTTGAAAAACATAAATTAATAATTGAGTCGCAACATGGTTTTATAAATGGCCGTTCATGTTTAACAAATTTGTTATCTTTTTATTCTAGCATTGTTGAGGCAGTTGATAGTGGTAAGGATTGCGATGTTGTATACCTTGACTTTAGCAAAGCTTTTGATACAGTGCCACATGAAAGACTGATTAAAAAAATAGAGTCTCATGGTATTGGGGGTGCTATATTAAGCTGGATTAGGGCATGGCTATACCAAAGGAAACAGAGAGTTAGTATAAATGGAATCAAGTCAGAGTGGGAAAATGTTGTAAGTGGAGTGCCTCAAGGCTCTGTCCTGGGACCTCTGTTGTTTATAATATATATAAATGATTTAGATTCAGGTTTGAGTAGCAACATTTGCAAATTTGCCGATGATACGAAAATCGGTAGGGAAATTAATTCGGAGGAGGACTCACTATCACTTCAAGTTGATCTAGATAGGGTTTTGAAATGGTCAAAGGATTGGCAGATGCAGTTTAATGCTGATAAATGTAAAGTTCTGAGGTTAGGTAATGATGATAGAGTTACAAGATACGAGCTAGATGGTGTTGTGATTGCGAAGTCGGATTGCGAAAGGGATCTGGGAGTTATGATTAGTAAGAATTTAAAACAAAAGGATCAATGCATAAATGTTCGTAATAAGGCAAATCGGACACTTGGATTTATTAATCGCAGCGTTAGTAACAAGACACCTGGTGTGGTTCTCAAGCTATATCTTGCTCTAGTTAGGCCCCATTTAGATTATGCAGTTCAGTTTTGGTCGCCATATTATAGAATGGATATAAATTCACTTGAACGTGTCCAGCGTAGGATGACTAAGTTAATTCCCCAAATTAGAAATCTTTCATATGAAGAAAGATTAACAAAGCTTAAGTTGCATTCACTGGAAAGGCGAAGAGTTAGGGGTGACATGATAGAGGTTTACTAGTGGATGAATGGACATAACCGGGGGGATATTAATTGGGTATTAAAAGTATCAACAAAGGACAGAACACGAAACAATGGATATAAATTGGATAAGTTTAGATTTAGGAAAGACTTGGGTAAATACTGGTTTAGTAACAGGGTTGTTGATTTGTGGAACCAATTGCCGCGTAACATTGTGGAGGTGGGGTCCCTCGATTGTTTCAAGCACGGGTTGGACAAGTATATGAGTGGGATTGGGTGGTTATAGAATAGGAGCTGCCTCGTATGGGCCAATAGGCCTTCTGCAGTTACCTTTGTTCTTATGTTGTTATGTTCGCAATTTCAGCACCATCTTGCTCGTATCTTGTAACTCTATCATCATTACCTAGACTCAAAACTTTACATTTATCTGCATTAAACTGCATCTGCCAATCTTTTGACCATTTCAAAACCCTATTTAGAACAACTTGAAGTGATAGTGAGTCGTCTTCCGTGTTAATTTCCCTACCGAATTTTGTATCATCGGCAAATTTGCAAATGTTGCAACTTAAACCTGAATCTAAATCATTTATATAAATATTATAAACAACAGAGGCCCCAATACAGAGCCTTGAGGCGTTCCACTTACAACATTATCCAACTCTGACTTAACACCATGCACACTGACTCTGTTTCCTTTGGTATAGCCATACACTATTCCCTCTTAATATAGCACCCCCAATACCATGAGCCTCTATCTTTTTAATCAGTATTTCATGTGGCATTGTATCAAAAACTTTACTAAAGTCAAGGTACACAACATCGCAAACCTTACCACTATCAACTGCCTCAACTATGCTAGAATAAAAAGATAACAATTTTGTTACACATGAACGGCCATTTGTTAAACCATATTGTGACTCGTTTATTAATTTGTTTTTTCAAGGTGGTGTGGTTCTTCAGCTATATCTTGCTCTGGTTAGGTCCCATTTAGGTTATGCAGTTCAGTTTTGGTCGCCATACTATAGAATGGATATAAATTCACTTGACCGTGTCCAACGTAGGATGACTAAGTTAATTCCCCAAATTATAAATCTTTCATATGAAGAAAGATTAACAAAGCTTATATTGCATTCACTGGAAAGGCGAAGAGTTAGTGGTAACATGATAGAGGTTTACAAGTGGAAGAATGGACATAACCGGGGGGATATTAATAGGGTATTAAAAGTATCAACACAGGACAGAACACGAAACAATGGATATAAATTGGATAAGTTTAGATTTAGGAAAGACTTGGGTAAATACTGGTTCAGTAACAGGGATGTTGATTTGTGGAACCAATTACCGTCTAACGTGGTGGAGGTGGGGTCCCTCTATTGTTTCAAGCGGGGGTTGGACAAGTATATGAGTGGGATTGGGGGTTATAGATAGGAGCTGCCTCGTATGGGCCAATAGGCCTTCTGCAGTTACCTTTGTTCTTATGTTCTTATGTTCTTCTTAAGGTGAAAACGAATGGTTACAAATATCGATTCAAGTAACTTTCCCACAATAGACGTTAGGCTAATTGGCCGATAGTTTGACGCAAGTGATCTATCTCCATTCTTAAAAATTGGCACTACATTAGCAATCTTCTACGATTCTGGCAATCTGCCTGACTCTAATGATTTATTAAATATAGTAGACAATGGATCGCGAAGCTCCTCTTTGCATTCTTTAAGTACCCTGGTAAACACTTTATCCGGTCCAGGGGATTTGCTTGGTTTGTGTTTTTCTATTTGTTTAATAATATCATCCCTGGTAACTGTTAAACTAATCAACCAATCCTCCTCCCCACCCACATAGACTTGTTCGGCTAAAGGCATAGAGTTAAGTTCTTTTTAGTAAATACAGAGATTAAATATATATTAAAAATACTACTCATCTCTTCGTCATTATCCGTTATCGGACCTATCTCGGTTTTTAATATACCTATCCTTTCCATATCCTTTTTTCGATATAACTGACAAAAAACCTTTAGGAGTTGCCTTTGCTTGGCCTGCTATACGAACTTCATAGTTTCTTCTTGCTCTCCTTATCTCTTTTTACACCTTGCGCAAGGTGCACCTTGCTCTTCCTCAGGTTCTTCCTCATCATCACTGCCTAGCACCATGTCAGTATCAGTAGCAACACCTTCTATTCGCTCCTGTAAGAGAACATGTTACAAGAATACGAGAGTTACAGGATACGAGCTAGATGGTGCTGAGATTGCGAAGTTGGATTGCGAAAGGGATCTGGGAGTTATGATTAGTAAGAATTTAAAACAAAAGGATCAAAGCATGAATATTCGTAATAAGGCAAATAGGACACTAGGATTTATTAATCGAAGCGTTAGTAACAAGACACCAGCTATATCTTGCTCTGGTTAGGCCCCATTTAGATTATGCAGTTCAGTTTTGGTCGCCGTACTATAGAATGGATTCACTTGAACGTTTCCAGCGTAGGATGACTAAGTTAATTCCCCAAATTAGAAATCTTTCATATGAAGAAAGATTAACAAAGCTTAAATTGCATTCACTGGAAAGGCGAAGAGTTAGGGGTGACATAATAGAGGTTTACAAGTGGATGAATGGACACAAGAAAGGGGATATTAATAGGGTATTAAAATTATCACCACAAGACAGAACATAAGAACAAAGGTAACTGCAGAAGGCCTATTGGCCCAAACGAGGCAGCTCCTATTTATAACCACCGAATCCCACTCACATACTTGTGCAACCCGCACTTGAAACAATCGAGGGAACCCACCTCCACCACGTTACGCGGTAATTGGTTCTACAAATCAAAAACCCCGTTACCGAACCAGTATTTACCCAAGTCTTTCCTAAATCTAAACTTATCCAATTTATATCCATTGTTTCGCGTTCTGTCTTGTGTTGATAATTTTAATATCTTCTTTGTTATGTCCATTCATCCACTTGTAAACCTCTATCATGTCACCCCCTAACTCTTCGCCTTTCCAGTGAATGCATTTAAGCTTTGTTAATCTATCTTCATATGAAAGATTTCTAATTTGTGGAATTAACTTGGTCATCCTATGCTGGAAACGTTCAAGTGAATTTATATCCATTCTATAGTACGGCGACCAAAACTGAACTGCATAATCTAAATGGGGCCTAACTGGAGCAAGATATAGCTGAAGAACCACACCAGGTGTTTTGTTACTAACGCTTCGATTAATAAATCCCAGTGTCCTATTTGCCTTATTACGAACATTCATGCATTGAACCTTTTGTTTAAAATTCTTACTTATCATAACTCCCAGATCCCTTTCGCAATTCGACTTCGCAGTCTTATCACCATCTAGCTCGTATCTTGTAACTCTATCATCAATATATGTTTATGGAGAAACACATTGGCAAAATGATCAGAAAGAGAAAGGGCCTCAAAATAACAATTCACTTAGGGTATATTACACTAACAGTAGAAGTCTAAGAAACAAAATAAACGAGTTAAATGCTCTTATCTGTACAGAAGAAATAGATATTATTGCACTTACCGAAACGTGGATGAATGTAGAAAATAGAGAACTATTAGCTGAATATCAAATAAATGGATTTAAACTATTTCACACAGATAGATATATTAGACGAGGAGGGGGAGTAGCCATATATGTTAGGGACAATTTGATATGTAGTCTCAAAGAGGGAATTAAATCTGAGCCACACACAGAAACTATTTGGATAGAATTAAACGAAAAAGCAAATATTATTATAATAGGAGTTATATATAGGCCACCAAATTTAGACAGAATGGAAGCAAAGCTTCTATGGATGAAATATCTAGAGCATCTAGATCTAACAGTATTTATGTCATGGATGACTTTAATTTTAGTGGAATAAACTGGGTGAACAAAACAGGGAGTAATGAAGCAGAAGACTTCCTAGAATTAATTGACGATTGCTTTCTTATGCAACATATTTAGGAACCAACGCGGGGAAATAATATTTTAGATTTAGTGTTAACTAACAGGGAAACACAAATTAAGGAGATGGAAATAGGGAGTGAGCTAGGGAACAGTGATCATAAAGAAATCAGATTTAGCATTGAATGGAATAGATCTATAGGAGAAAATTCTGTTAAAGTGCCTGATTTTCGAAAAGCTGATTTCAATAGCCTATGGATTTTTTGGGGTCAGAATGATTGGAATGTCTTGGGGATGGGGTGTGGGCTAGACGTGAACCCAGCGACAGGTGACGTAAAACGGGATTTCGATGTGGATTCAAAATATAACCTATTTAAAAATATTCTAAGCAAAGCCCAGGAACGTAGTATACCATATAAATTCGTAGTGCATCTAGTGCATTATAAAAACCCATTCACTCAGGCATACAAGAAGGTGATACGAGTCATTATTGACATGAATTGTAAACCTTGCAGTGAAATACGTCCGGTCATTTATTATAACAACACTCGTAAAGCTTTCCTCATTATTTGAAATGACATGTCTGAGGTGTATTAACGCAGTAATAATGTTCTTGGTGTACTGATGCACTAACTGTCAATACAAATGAAGCACTGGAGACTGAGCACTGACATATATATACTACACTGGAGATACCACGAATACATTAAGTTTACACTTCATTTGCAAGACGGAGGTATTAAGCAACATTATTCTCAATACCACAACACCATCCTGAATCGCCATCACATAGTGATAGATAAAACAGTAATCATTCGGATTACTGGAAGATACGGACAATTTTTTATGAATGATACTCAAACACCAGTAAATGTATCTGATATCAACACGAGCGAGGCAGATTTTGAAAGAGAAATTGACAATATGCCCATGCACTCAGCCCCAGACTCATGGAATTCAATATTTATAAAGAAATGCAAAGTGCCAGTAGCACAGGCACTCAGTATAGTGTGGAGGAAGAGCTTGGACACAGGGGAGATACCAGATGCGCTTAAAGCAGCAGACATTGCCCGTCTACACAAGGGTGGTAGCAAAGCACTGGCACAAAGAATTATAGACCAGTTGCACTAACGTCTCTCATAATAAAAGTATTTGAAAGAGTGATCAGGAGTCAAGTCACTAGATTCATGGAAACCAATGACCTCCACAATATAAGCCAACATGGATTTAGAGCTGGAAGATCATGCCTCTCACAGCTACTTGGCCACTATGACAAAATCACTGAGGCATTAGAGGAAAAACATAACGCGGATGTCGTATACACCAATTTTGCAACGGCATTCGACAAATGTGACCATGGAGTGATTGCACACAAAATGGGGTCAATGGGTATAATTGGTAAAGTTGGACGCTGAATACTCAATTTCCTGTCGAACAGAACACAAAGAGTAACAGTCAATCAAGTAAAATCGAGTCCGAGCGCAGTTAAAAGCTCTGTACCTCAAGGTACAGTCCTTGCACCACTGTTGTTCCTTATTCTCATATCAGATATAGACAAAACACAAGTCACAGCTTCGTGTCATCCTTTGCAGATGATACAAAAATCAGCATGAAAATTACCTCTGCCGAAGACAGTGATAAACTACAAACAGATATTAACAAAGTTTTCGATTGGGCAGCAGAAAATAACATGATGTTTAACGGTGATAAATTCCAGGTACTCAGATACGGCAAAAATGAGGATCCTAAACATAATACAGGGTGCAAAACACAATCGAATCTGCTCATAGTAGGAAAACAGCATGTCAAGGATTTGGGAATAATGATGTCCGACGACCTAACGTTTAGGGAGCATAACCAAGCAAGTATTGCGTCAGCCAGAAAAATGATAGGATGGATTACGAGAACCTTCAAGACCAGAGATCCCATCACAATGGTTGTACTCAAATTTGAAGTACAAATGGTTGTACTTCAAATCACTTGTGTTGTCCCGTCTTGAGCACTGCTCAGTACTCACTTCCCCCTTCAGAGCAGGAGAAATTGCTGAAATTGAGGGAATACAGAGAACATATACGGCACGCATAGACGAGATTAAGCACCTAAATTATCGTCTCAACGCTCTCCAAATTTACTCACTAGAAAGGAGACGAGAGAGATACCAAATAATATACACATGGAAAATAGTGGAGGGACAGGTCCCAAATCTGCACAGTAAAATAGCAACGTACTGGAATGTACGACATGGAATGTAACGACATGGAAGAAAATGCAGAAGAGAACCAGTGAAGAGCAGAGGTGCCATGGGCACAATCAGAGAACACTGTATGAACATCAGAGGTCCACGGTTGTTCAACGTCCTACCTCTTCAAGAGGAAACTAGATTGTTTCCTTCAAGGAGTGCTGGACCAACCGGGCTGTGGGCCTGCGGGCCGCTCACAAGTCAAGTCTGGCCCAGGCTGGGCTTGGGGTTCTGGAAGAAGAACTCCCAGAACCCCATCAACCAGGTATCAAGTTAAGCTGCTAGATTTAGGACCTGCCCGAAACTCAATGCGTACAAGGCTTTACAAGAATCATCAATGCTATGTACTCTCCTAAGCCCAATGTACCTTCTTGTGTATATATAAATAAATAAATATGTTAGATTTCAAAAATTCTAACACAGAAATCACAATAGCGTGATGCATCAAATGCACAAGGGCCGTGACGGGGATTCGAACCTACGTCCGAGAGAATCCCAGACGCTGCCTTAATCGACTAAGCTACATGGTTAAAAGAACTGCCATTCCCCCATACACCCTGTCACTAAGCTACCTCATCGCCTTTTCTTGATTCGTTATATTACCTGCTTACCTGTAGCAGTTCTTTATATTACTGGAGTCTTTTTATCCAGTAATTTTTTTTTATATAATTTTAAAATAAGTTTTTTAGACTTACTGGAGTCTTACTTACTACAGTAAGTCTTAAAGACTTACTGGATATAGTATATAAATTAAGGTACACCCAATTCAAAGTTGTAGTGAAAAGAAACAGTAATAAAAAATAAAAATGCAGAAATAAAAATACTTAATGATCTGAAACTTTTATTTTAGGTAATATTTTTTTTACACATAAGATGATCCCAAATCATTCACTGAGCATCCACTATTTTACACTTTCCGCTTCTTATTGTTTCTAGGAAACACTTCATCATCAAACTTCACTAACATGTCGTGGAATTGATGCCTTTTTCACATTCTGCTTCTTGTTGTTCGCTTTGGCCTTGATTAGCTTTATCATTAAAGTGCACCAACACCTCTTCATATTTGAAAATTGACTAAATCTTTTCTCACACTCTTCACACCTGTGAGATGTATCACCTGTATGCACTCTTACACGTTTCTTATTTTCACGAAGACTGTAACTTTTGCCACAATCTTTACACTTATGAAGTTCATCCCCCAAATGTAGTAACATGTGTTTTTTCATATTGTGACGGTGTTTGAACTTTTTCGCACATTCAGGACACTCGTGATGTTTATCATCTGAATGTACTAACAAGTGTTGTTTCAAACTTGCAGGGGACTTGAACTTTTTTGCACACTCAGAACACTCGTAAGGCCTATCATCAGTATGTACTAAAAGGTGTTTTCTCAAAGTTCCAGGGCCCTTAAATTTTTTTGCACACTCAGAACACTCGTAAGGCCTATCATCAGAATGTACTAACAAGTGTTGTTTCAAATTGCTAAGGTACCTGAATTTTCTTGAGCACTCGAGACACTCGTGAGGCTTATCAACAGTACGAATCATTACATTGGTTTCCATATCTCCAAGTTAATATGAAAGCGATTATGTTCCCGTAAGTTCAGGAATTGTTCAATATCTCGTGCAGATGATGATTCACAATAACGTGGCTGAAGAAATCTTGACCAAACTACACACCATAAGATGAGACGACGAAGTTTCTGCCCGTCCTGGACCGTTATGAAGTCGCTAGTGAAGAGGACATAAGAGGCACGGGCATATGTAAGACAAGAGTGAGGTGAAGAGCAGGTAACAAGAGGTGAAAGGTAAGAACAAGAAAAAAGGGGGGAGGGGACACGGGTGGGATGGGTGAAGGAGAGATGAGAAAGTAAAAAAAAATGAGGTAAGCTGATGAGAACATAAGGATGAAGGTAATTGCAGAAGGCCTATTGGAACATACGAGGTAGCTGCTATATATATCCACCCAAGAGGTAGCAACTATTTATATCCACCCAAGAGGTAGCTACTATTTATATCCACCTAAGAGGTAGCTGATATTTATATCCACCCAAGAGGTAGCTACTATTTATATCTACCCAATCTCATTCAAATATATGTTTAACCTCCGCTTCAGACAATCAATTAATACTACTTCTATTATGTTACACGAACCCTGTTACCGAACAAGTATTTACTCTGGTCTTTCATAAATTGAAACTTATCAAATTTATACTATTGTGTTCTGTTCTGTCTTGTGTTGATACTTTCATTACCCTATTACTATCCCTTTTGTTATGGACATTCATCCAATTGTACACCTCTATCCTGTCACCCTTAATTCTTCACCTTTCTAAAGAATGTAATATAAGCTATGTCGATCTCTATTTTTTCGGGCTCACCATAGCCCGTACTACATGGACACTTCGTTCTGAGTAGCTAAATCTAAAACAACAACATCTATTTTTTTGCAGGATAAGAACATAGGAACAAAGGTAACTGCAGAAGGCCTATTGGCCCATACTGGGTAGCTCCTATTTATATCCACCCAATCCCAATCATATACATGCGAACAAGCCTGAATGGTCCCCAGGACAATATGCAACTGAAAACTCACACCCCAGAAGTGACTCGAACCCATACTCCCAGAAGCAACGCAACTGGTATGTACAAGACGCCTTAATCCACTTGACCATCACGACCGGACAAAATGAGGTGATAGCCGAGGCTATTTGAACCACCCCACCGCCGGCACTCGGATAGTAATCTTGGGCATAGCATTTTACCAAATCACCTCATTCTTTGGGGCACACGTGAGGAACACAAATGCGAACAAGCCTGAATGGTCCCCAGGACAATATGCAACTGAAAACTCACACCCCAGAAGTGACTCGAACCCATACTCCCAGAAGCAACGCAACTGGTATGTACAAGACGCCTTAATCCACTTGACCATCACGACCGGACAAAATGAGGTGATAGCCGAGGCTATTTGAACCACCCCACCGCCGGCACTCGGATAGTAATCTTGGGCATAGCATTTTACCAAATCACCTCATTCCTTGGGGCACACGTGAGGAACACAAATGCGAACAAGCCTGAATGGTCCCCAGGACAATATGCAACTGAAAACTCACACCCCAGAAGTGACTCGAACCCATACTCCCAGAAGCAACGCAACTGGTATGTACAAGACGCCTTAATCCACTTGACCATCACGACCGGACAAAATGAGGTGATAGCCGAGGCTATTTGAACCACCCCACCGCCGGCACTCAGATAGTAATCTTGGGCATAGCATTTTACCAAATCACCTCATTCTTTGGGGCACACGTGAGGAACACAAATGCGAACAAGCCTGAATGGTCCCCAGGACAATATGCAACTGAAAACTCACACCCCAGAAGTGACTCGAACCCATACTCCCAGAAGCAACGCAACTGGTATGTACAAGACGCCTTAATCCACTTGACCATCACGACCGGACAAAATGAGGTGATAGCCGAGGCTATTTGAACCACCCCACCGCCGGCACTCGGATAGTAATCTTGGGCATAGCATTTTACCAAATCACCTCATTCTTTGGGGCACACGTGAGGAACACAAATGCGAACAAGCCTGAATGGTCCCCAGGACAATATGCAACTGAAAACTCACACCCCAGAAGTGACTCGAACCCATACTCCCAGAAGCAACGCAACTGGTATGTACAAGACGCCTTAATCCACTTGACCATCACGACCGGACAAAATGAGGTGATAGCCGAGGCTATTTGAACCACCCCACCGCCGGCACTCGGATAGTAATCTTGGGCATAGCATTTTACCAAATCACCTCATTCTTTGGGGCACACGTGAGGAACACAAATGCGAACAAGCCTGAATGGTCCCCAGGACAATATGCAACTGAAAACTCACACCCCAGAAGTGACTCGAACCCATACTCCCAGAAGCAACGCAACTGGTATGTACAAGACGCCTTAATCCACTTGACCATCACGACCGGACAAAATGAGGTGATAGCCGAGGCTATTTGAACCACCCCACCGCCGGCACTCGGATAGTAATCTTGGGCATAGCATTTTACCAAATCACCTCATTCTTTGGGGCACACGTGAGGAACACAAATGCGATTATACATGTCTAACCAGCGCTCGAAACAATCGAGGGACCCCACCTGCACTACGTTTCCCAGTAGTTGGTTCCACAAATTAACAACCCTATTACCGAACCAGAATTTACCCAAGTCTTTTCTAAATCTAAGCTTATCCAATTTACACGCATTGTTTCGTGTACCTTATTATTATCCCCTTTGTTATGTCCATTCATTCACTTGAAAACTTCTATCATGTCACCCCTAACTCTTCGCCTTTCCAGTGAATGCAATTTAAGCTTTGTTAATCTTTCTTCACATGAAAGATTTCTAATTTGGGGAATTAATTTTGTCAGCGTACGCTGGCCACGTTCAAGTGAATTTATATCCATTCTAGAGTACGGCGACCAAAACTGAACTACATAATCTAAACGGGGCCTAACCAGAGCAAGATATAGCTGAAGAACCACACCAGGTGTCTTGTTACTAACGCTTCGATAAATAAATTCCAGTATCCTATTTGCCTTATTATGAACATTCATGCATTTATTTGTTTGGAACATTCGTGCATTGATCCTTTGGTTTTAAATTCTTACTGATCATAACTCCCAGATCCCTTTCGCAATCCGACTTCGCAATTTCAGCACCATCTTGCTCGTATCTTGTAACTCTATCATCATTACCTAGACTCAAAACTTTACATTTATCAGCATTAAACTGCATCTGCCAATCTTTTGACCATTTCAAAACCCTATTTAGATCAGCTTGAAGTGATAGTGAGTCGTCTTCCGTGTTAATTTCCCTACCGAATTTTGTATCATCGGCAAATTTGCAAATGTTGCAGCTTAAACCTGAATCTAAATCATTTATATAAATATTATAAACAACAGAGGTCCCAATACAGAGCCTTGAGGCGTTCCACTTATAACATTATCCCACTCTGACTTAACACCATGCACACTGACTCTGTTTCCTTTGGTATAGCCATACACTATTCCCTCTTAATATAGCACCCCCAATACCATGAGCCTCTATCTTTTTAATCAGTATTTCATGTGGCATTGTATCAAAAACTTTACTAAAGTCAAGGTACACAACATCGCAAACCTTACCACTATCAACTGCCTCAACTATGCTAGAATAAAAAGATAACAATTTTGTTACACATGAACGGCCATTTGTTAAACCATATTGTGACTCGTTTATTAATTTGTTTTTTCAAGGTGAAAACGAATGGTTGCAAATATCGATTCAAGTAACTTTCCCACAATAGACGTTAGGCTAATTGGCCGATAGTTTGACGCAAGTGATCTATCTCCATTCTTAAAAATTGGCACTACATTAGCAATCTTCTACGACTCTTGCAATCTGCCTGACTCTAATGATTTATTAAATATAGTAGACAATGAATCGCGAAGCTCCTCTTTGCATTCTTTAAGCACCCTGGTAAACACTTTATCCGGTCCAGGGGATTTGCTTGGTTTGTGTTTTTCTATTTGTTTAATAATATCATCCCTGGTAACTGTTAAACTAATCAACCAGTCCTCCTCCCCACCCACATAGACTTGTTCGGCTAAAGGCATAGAGTTAAGTTCTTTTTAGTAAACACAGAGATTAAATATATATTAAAAATACTACTCATCTCTTCGTCATTATCCGTTATCGTACCTATCTCGGTTTTTAATATACCTATCCTTTCCATATCCTTTTTTCGATATAACTGACAAAAAACTTTTAGGAGTTGCCTTTGCTTGGCCTGCTATACGAACTTCATAGTTTCTTCTTGCTCTCCTTATCTCTTTTTACACCTTGCGCAAGGTGCACCTTGCTCTTCCTCAGGTTCTTCCTCATCATCACTGCCTAGCACCATGTCAGTATCAGTAGCAACACCTTCTTCTATTCGCTCCTGTAAGAGAACATGTTACAAGAATACGAGAGTTACAAGATACGAGCTAGATGGTGCTGAGATTGCGAAGTTGGATTGCGAAAGGGATCTGGGAGTTATGATTAGTAAGAATTTAAAACAAAAGGATCAAAGCATGAATATTCGTAATAAGGCAAATAGGACACTAGGATTTATTAATCGAAGCGTTAGTAACAAGACACCAGCTATATCTTGCTCTGGTTAGGCCCCATTTAGATTATGCAGTTCAGTTTTGGTCGCCGTACTATAGAATGGATATAAATTCACTTGAACGTTTCCAGCGTAGGATGACTAAGTTTATTCCCCAAATTAGAAATCTTTCATATGAAGAAAGATTAACAAAGCTTAAATTGCATTCACTGGAAAGGCAAAGAGTAAGGGGTGACATAATAGAGGTTTACAAGTGGATGAATGGACACAAGAAAGGGGATATTAATAGGGTATTAAAATTATCCCCACAAGACAGAACATAAGAACAAAGGTAACTGCAGAAGGCCTATTGGCCCATACGAGGCAGCTCCTATTTATAACCACCGAATCCCACTCATATACTTGTCCAACCCGCACTTGAAACAATCGAGGGACCCCACCTCCACCACGTTACGCGGTAATTGGTTCTACAAATCAAAAACCCCGTTACCGAACCAGTATTTACCCAAGTCTTTCCTAAATCTAAACTTATCCAATTTATATCCATTGTTTCGCGTTCTGTCTTGTGTTGATAATTTTAATATCTCCTTTGTTATGTCCATTCATCCACTTGTAAACCTCTATCATGTCACCCCCTAACTCTTCGCCTTTCCAGTGAATGCATTTAAGCTTTGTTAATCTATCTTCATATGAAAGATTTCTAATTTGTGGAATTAACTTGGTCATCCTATGCTGGAAACGTTCAAGTGAATTTATATCCATTCTATAGTACGGCGACCAAAACTGAACTGCATAATCTAAATGGGGCCTAACTGGAGCAAGATATAGCTGAAGAACCACACCAGGTGTTTTGTTACTAACGCTTCGATTAATAAATCCCAGTGTCCTATTTGCCTTATTACGAACATTCATGCATTGAACCTTTTGTTTTAAATTCTTACTTATCATAACTCCCAGATCCCTTTCGCAATTCGACTTCGCAGTCTTATCACCATCTAGCTCGTATCTTGTAACTCTATCATCAATATATGTTTATGGAAAAACACATTGGCAAAATGATCAGAAAGAGAAGGGGCCTCAAAATAACAATTCACTTAGGGTATATTACACTAACAGTAGAAGTCTAAGAAACAAAATAAACGAGTTAAATGCTCTTATCTGTACAGAAGAAATAGATATTATTGCACTTACCGAAACGTGGATGAATGTAGAAAATAGAGAACTATTAGCTGAATATCAAATAAATGGATTTAAACTATTTCACACAGATAGATATATTAGACGAGGAAGGGGAGTAGCCATATATGTTAGGGACAATTTGATATGTAGTCTCAAAGAGGGAATCAAATCTGAGCCACACACAGAAACTATTTGGATAGAATTAAACGAAAAAGCAAATATTATTATAATAGGAGTTATATATAGGCCACCAAATTTAGACAGAATGGAAGCAAAGCTTCTATGGATGAAATATCTAGAGCATCTAGATCTAACAGTATTTATGTCATGGATGACTTTAATTTTAGTGGAATAAACTGGATGAACAAAACAGGGAGTAATGAAGCAGAAGACTTCCTAGAATTAATTGACGATTGCTTTCTTATGCAACATATTTAGGAACCAACGCGGGGAAATAATATTTTAGATTTAGTGTTAACTAACAGGGAAACACAAATTAAGGAGATGGAAATATGGAGTGAGCTAGTGAACAGTGATCATAAAGAAATCAGATTTAGCATTGAATGGAATAGATCTATAGGAGAAAATTCTGTTAAAGTGCCTGATTTTCGAAAAGCTGATTTCAATAGCCTATGGATTTTTTGGGGTCAAAATGGTTGGAATGTCTTGGGGATGGGGTGTGGGCTAGACGTGAACCCAGCGACAGGTGACGTAAAACTGGATTTCGATGTGGATTCAAAATATAACCTATTTAAAAATATTCAAAGCAAAGCCCAGGAACGTAGTATACCATATAAATTCGTAGTGCATCTAGTGCATTATAAAAACCCATTCACTCAGGCATACAAGAAGGTGATACGAGTCATTATTGACAAGAATTGTAAACCTTGCAGTGAAATGCGTCCGGTCATTTATTATAACAACACTCGTAAAGCTTTTCTCATTATTTGAAATGACATGTCTGAGGTGTATTAACGCAGTAATAATGTACTAGGTGTACTGATGCACTGACTATCAATACAAATGCAGCACTGGAGACTGAGCGTTGACATATATAAACTACACTGGAGATACCACGAGTACGTTAAGTTTACACTTCATTTGCAAGACGGAGGTATTAAGCAACATTATTCTCAATACCACAACACCATCCTGAATGGCCATCACATAGTGAAAGATAAAACAGTAATCATTCGGATTACTGGAAGATACGGCCAATTTTTTTATGAATGATACTCAAACACCAGTAAATGTAACTGATATCAACACGAGCGAGGCAGATTTTGAAAGAGAAATTGACAATATGCCCATGCACTCAGCCCTAGGTCCAGACTCATGGAATTCAATATTTATAAAGAAATGCAAAGTGCCAGTAGCACAGGCACTCAGTATAGTGTGGAGGAAGAGCTTGGACACAGGGGAGATACCAGATGCGCTTAAAGCAGCAGACATTGCCCGTCTACACAAGGGGTGGTAGCAAAGCACTGGCACAAAGAATTATAGACCAGTTGCACTAACGTCTCTCATAATAAAAGTATTTGAAAGAGTGATCAGGAGTCAAGTCACTAGATTCATGGAAACCAATGACCTCCACAATATAAGCCAACATGGATTTAGAGCTGGAAGATCATGCCTCTCACAGCTACTTGGCCACTATATCAAAATCACTGAGGAAAAACATGACGCGGATGTCGTATACACCAATTTTGCAAAGGCATTCGACAAATGTGACCATGGAGTGATTGCACACAAAATGGGGTCAATGGGTATAATTGGTAAAGTAGGACGCTGAATACTCAATTTCCTGTCGAACAGAACACAAAGAGTAACAGTCAATCAAGTAAAATCGAGTCCGAGCGCAGTTAAAAGCTCTGTACCTCAAGGTACAGTCCTTGCACCACTGTTGTTCCTTATTCTCATATCAGATATAGACAAAACACAAGTCACAGCTTCGTGTCATCCTTTGCAGATGATACAAAAATCAGCATGAAAATTACCTCTGCCGAAGACATTGATAAACTACAAACAGATATTAACAAAGTTTTCGATTGGGCAGCAGAAAATAACATGATGTTTAACGGTGATAAATTCCAGGTACTCAGATACGGCAAAAATGAGGATCCTAAACATAATACAGGGTGCAAAACACAATCGAATCTGCTCATAGTAGGAAAACAGCATGTCAAGGATTTGGGAATAATGATGTCCGACGACCTAACGTTTAGGGAGCATAACCAAGCAAGTATTGCGTCAGCCAGAAAAATGATAGAATGGATTACGAGAACCTTCAAGACCAGAGATCCCATCACAATGGTTGTACTCAAATTTGAAGTACAAATGGTTGTACTTCAAATCACTTGTGTTGTCCCGTCTTGAGCACTGCTCAGTACTCACTTCCCCCTTCAGAGCAGGAGAAATTGCTGAAATTGAGGGAATACAGAGAACATATACGGCACGCATAGACGAGATTAAGCACCTAAATTATCGTCTCAACGCTCTCCAAATTTACTCACTAGAAAGGAGACGAGAGAGATACCAAATAATATACACATGGAAAATAGTGGAGGGACAGGTCCCAAATCTGCACAGTAAAATAGCAACGTACTGGAATGAACGACATGGAAGAAAATGCAGAAGAGAACCAGTGAAGAGCAGAGGTGCCATGGGCACAATCAGAGAACACTGTATGAACATCAGAGGTCCACGGTTGTTCAACGTCCTACCTCTTCAAGAGGAAACTAGATTGTTTCCTTCAAGGAGTGCTGGACCAACCGGGCAGTGGGCCTGCGGGCCGCTCACAAGTCAAGTCTGGCCCCGGCTGGGCTTGGGGAGTAGAAGAACCTCCAGAACCCCATCAACCAGGTATCAAGTTAAGCTGCTAGATTTAGGACCTGCCCGAAACTCAATGCGTACAAGGCTTTACAAGAATCATCAATGTTATGTACTCTCCTAAGCCCAATGTACCTTCTTGTGTATATATAAATAAATAAATATGTTAGATTTCAAAAATTCTAACACAGAAATCACAATAGCGTGATGCATCAAATGAACAAGGGCCGTGACGGGGATTCGAACCTACGTCCGAGAGAATCCCAGACGCTGCCTTAATCGACTAAGCTACATGGTTAAAAGAATTGCCATTCCCCCATACACCCTGTCACTAAGCTACCTCATCGCCTTTTCTTCATTCGTTATATTACCTGCTTACATGTAGCAGTTCTTTATATTACTGGAGTCTTTTTATCCAGTAATTTTTTTTTATATAATTTTAAAATAAGTTTTTTAGACTTACTGGAGTCTTACTTACTACAGTAAGTCTTGAAGACTTACTGGATATAGTATATAAATTAAGGTACACCCAATTCAAAGTTGTAGTGAAAAGAAACAGTAATAAAAAATAAAAATGCAGATATAAAAATACTTATTGATCTGAAACTTTTATTTTAGGTAATATTTTTTTTACACATAAGATGATCCCAAATCATTCACTGAGCATCCACTATTTTACACTTTCCGCTTCTTATTGTTTCGAGGAAACACTTCATCATCAAACTTCACTAACATGTCGTGGAATTGATGCCTTTTTCACTTTCTGCTTCTTGTTGCTCGGTTTGGCCTTGATTAGCTTTATCATTAAAGTGCACCAACACCTCTTCATGTTTGAAAATTGACTACATCTTTTCTCACACTCTTCACACCTGTGAGATGTATCACCTGTATGCACTCTTACACGTTTCTTATTTTCACGAAGACTGTAACTTTTGCCACAATCTTTACACTTATGAAGTTCATCCTTCAAATGTAGTAACATGTGTTTTTTCATATTGTGACGGTGTTTGAACTTTTTCGCACACTCAGGACACTCGTGAGGTTTATCATCTGAATGTACTAACAAGTGTTGTTTCAAACTTGCAGGTGACTTGAACTTTTTTGCACACTCAGAACACTCGTAAGGCCTATCATCAGTATGTACTAAAAGGTGTTTTCTCAAAGTTCCAGGGCCCTTAAATTTTTTTGCACACTCAGAACACTCGTAAGGCCTATCATCAGAATGTACTAACAAGTGTTGTTTCAAATTGCTAAGGTACCTGAATTTTCTTGAGCACTCGAGACATTCGTGAGGCTTATCAACAGTACGAATCATTACATTGGTTTCCATATCTTCAAGTTAATATGAAAGCGATTATGTTCCCGTAAGTTCAGGAATTGTTCAATATCTCGTGCAGATGATGATTCACAATAACGTGGCTGAAGAAATTTTGACCAAACTACACACCATAAGATGAGACGACGAAGTTTCTGCCCGTCCTGGACCGTTATGAAGTCGCTAGTGAAGAGGACATAAGAGGCACGGGCATATGTAATACAAGAGTGAGGTGAAGAGCAGGTAACAAGAGGTGAAAGGTAAGAACATGAAAAAAAGGGGGGAGGGGACACGGGTGGGATGGGTGAAGGAGAGATGAGAAAGTAAAAAAAAGAGAGGTAAGCTGATGAGAACATAAGGATGAAGGTAATTGCAGAAGGCCTATTGGCCCATACGAGGTAGCTGCTATATATATCCACCCAAAAGGTAGCAACTATTTATATCCACCCAAGAGGTAGCTACTATTTATATCCACCTAAGAACTAGGTAGCTGATATTTATATCCACCCAAGAGGTAGCTACTATTTATATCTACCCAATCTCATTCAAATATATGTTTAACCTCCGCTTCAAACAATCAATTAATACTACTTCTATTATGTTACGCGAACCCTGTTACCGAACAAGTATTTACTCTGGTCTTTCATAAATCGAAACTTATCAAATTTATACCATTGTGTTCCGTTCTGTCTTGTGTTGATACTTTCATTACCCTATTACTATCCCTTTTGTTATGGACATTCATCCAATTGTACACCTCTATCCTGTCACCCTTAATTCTTCACCTTTCTAAAGAATGTAATATAAGCTATGTCGATCCCTATTTTTTCGGGCTCACCATAGCCCGTACTACATGGACACTTCGTTCTGAGTAGCTAAATCTAAAACAACAACATCTTTTTTTTGCAGGATAAGAACATAGGAACAAAGGTAACTGCAGAAGGCCTATTGGCCCATACTGGGCAGCTCCTATTTATATCCACCCAATCCCACTCATATACATGTCTAACCAGCGATTGAAACAATCGAGGGACCCCACCTCCACTACGTTTCCCAGTAGTTGGTTCCACAAATTAACAACCCTATTACCGAACCAGAATTTACCCAAGTCTTTTCTAAATCTAAGCTTATCCAATTTACACGCATTGTTTCGTGTACCTTATTATTATCCATTCATTCACTTGAAAACTTCTATCATGTCACCCCTAACTCTTCGCCTTTCCAGTGAATGCAATTTAAGCTTTGTTAATCTTTCTTCACATGAAAGATTTCTAATTTGGGGAATTAATTTTGTCAGCGTACGCTGGCCACGTTCAAGTGAATTTATATCCATTCTAGAGTACGGCGACCAAAACTGAACTACATAATCTAAACGGGGCCTAACCAGAGCAAGATATAGCTGAAGAACCACACCAGGTGTCTTGTTACTAACGCTTCGATAAATAAATTCCAGTATCCTATTTGCCTTATTATGAACATTCATGCATTTATTTGGTTGGAACATTCGTGCATTGATCCTTTGGTTTTAAATTCTTACTGATCATAACTCCCAGATCCCTTTCGCAATCCGACTTCGCAATTTCAGCACCATCTTGCTCGTATCTTGTTACTCTATCATCATTACCTAGACTCAAAACTTTACATTTATCAGCATTAAACTGCATCTGCCAATCTTTTGACCATTTCAAAACCCTATTTAGATCAGCTTGAAGTGATAGTGAGTCGTCTTCCGTGTTAATTTCCCTACCGAATTTTGTATCATCGGCAAATTTGCAAATGTTGCAACTTAAACCTGAATCTAAATCATTTATATAAATATTATAAACAACAGAGGTCCCAATACAGAGCCTTGAGGCGTTCCACTTACAACATTATCCCACTCTGACTTAACACCATGCACACTGACTCTGTTTCCTTTGGTATAGCCATACACTATTCCCTCTTAATATAGCACCCCCAATACCATGAGCCTCTATCTTTTTAATCAGTATTTCATGTGGCATTGTATCAAAACTTTACTAAAGTCAAGGTACACAACATCGCAAACCTTACCACTATCAACTGCCTCAACTATGCTAGAATAAAAAGATAACAATTTTGTTACACATGAACGGCCATTTGTTAAACCATATTGTGACTCGTTTATTAATTTGTTTTTTCAAGGTGAAAACGAATGGTTGCAAATATCGATTCAAGTAACTTTCCCACAATAGACGTTAGGCTAATTGGCCGATAGTTTGACGCAAGTGATCTATCTCCATTCTTAAAAATTGGCACTACATTAGCAATCTTCTACGACTCTTGCAATCTGCCTGACTCTAATGATTTATTAAATATAGTAGACAATGAATCGCGAAGCTCCTCTTTGCATTCTTTTAGCACCCTGGTAAACACTTTATCCGGTCCAGGGGATTTGCTTGGTTTGTGTTTTTCAAATTTGTTTAATAATATCATCCCTGGTAACTGTTAAACTAATCAACCAGTCCTCGTCCCCACCCACATAGACTTGTTCGGCTAAAGGCATAGAGTTAAGTTCTTTTTAATAAATACAGAGATTAAATATATATTAAAAATACTACTCATCTCTTCGTCATTATCCGTTATCGGACCTATCTCGGTTTTTAATAGACCTATCCTTTCCATATCCTTTTTTCGATATAACTGACAAAAAACCTTTAGGATTTGCCTTTGCTTGGCCTGCTATACGAACTTCATAGTTTCTTCTTGCTCTACTTATCTCTTTTTACACCTTGCGCAAGGTGCACCTATCCTTTCCATATCCTTTTTTCGATATAACTGACAAAAAACCTTTAGGATTTGCCTTTGCTTGGCCTGCTATACGAACTTCATAGTTTCTTCTTGCTCTACTTATCTCTTTTTACACCTTGCGCAAGGTGCACCTTGCTCTTCCCCAGGTTCTTCCTCATCATCACTGCCTAGCACCATGTCAGTATCAGTAGCAACACCTTCTATTCGCTCCTGTAAGAGAACACGTTACAAGAATACGAGAGTTACAAGATACGAGCTAGATGGTGCTGAGATTGCGAAAGGGATCTGGGAGTTATGATTAGTAAGAATTTAAAACAAAAGGATCAAAGCATGAATATTCGTAATAAGGCAAATAGGACACTAGGATTTATTAATCGAAGCGTTAATAACAAGACACCTGGTGTGGTTCTTCAGCTATATCTTGCTCTGGTTAGGCCCCATTTAGATTATGCAGTTCAGTTTTGGTCGCCGTACTATAGAATGGATATAAATTCACTTGAACGTTTCCAGCGTAGGATGACTAAGTTAATTCCCCAAATTAGAAATCTTTCATATGAAGAAAGATTAACAAAGCTTAAATTGCATTCACTGGAAAGGCGAAGAGTTAGGGGTGATATAATAGAGGTTTACAAGTGGATGAATGGACACAAGAAAGGGGATAATAATAGGGTATTAAAATTATCACCACATGACAGAACATAAGAACAAAGGTAACTGCAGAAGGCCTATTGGCCCATACGAGGCAGCTCCTATTTAATATCCTATTAATATCTCCTTTGTTATGTCCATTCATCCACTTGTAAACCTCTATCATGTCACCCTTAACTCTTCGCCTTTCCAGTGAATGCATTTAAGCTTTGTTAATCTATCTTCATATGAAAGATTTCTAATTTGGGGAATTAACTTGGTCATCCTATGCTGGAAACGTTCAAGTGAATTTATATCCATTCTATAGTACGGCGACCAAAACTGAACTACATAATCTTAATGGGGCCTAACCAGAGCAAGATATAGCTGAAGAACCACACCAGGTGTTTTGTTACTAACGCTTCGATTAATAAATTCCAGTGTCCTATTTGCCTTATTACGAACATTCATGCATTGAACCTTTTGTTTTAAATTCTTACTTATCATAACTCCCAGATCCCTTTCGCAATTCGACTTCGCAGTCTTATCACCATCTAGCTCGTATCTTGTAACTCTATCATCAATATATGTTTATGGAAAAACACATTGGCAAAATGATCAGAAAGAGAAGGAGCCTCAAAATAACAATTCACTTAGGGTATATTACACTCACAGTAGAAGTCTAAGAAACAAAATAAACGAGTTAAATGCTCTTATCTGTACAGAAGAAATATATATTATTGCACTTACCGAAACGTGGATGAATGTAGAAAATAGAGAACTATTAGCTGAATATCAAATAAATGGATTTAAACTATTTCACACAGATAGATATATTAGACGAGGAGGGGGAGTAGCCATATATGTTAGGGACAATTTGATATGTAGTCTCAAAGAGGGAATCAAATCTGAGCCACACACAGAAACTATTTGGATAGAATTAAACGAAAAAGCAAATATTATTATAATAGGAGTTATATATAGGCCACCAAATTTAGACAGAATGGAAGCAAAGCTTCTATGGATGAAATATCTAGAGTATCTAGATCTAACAGTATTTATGTCATGGATGACTTTAATTTTAGTGGAATAAACTGGGTGAACAAAACAGGGAATAATGAAGCAGAAGACTTCCTAGAATTAATTGACGATTGCTTTCTTATGCAACATATTTAGGAACCAACGCGGGGAAATAATATTTTAGATTTAGTGTTAACTAACAGGGAAACACAAATTAAGGAGATGGAAATAGGGAGTGAGCTAGTGAACAGTGATCATAAAGAAATCAGATTTAGCATTGAATGGAATAGATCTATAGGAGAAAATTCTGTTAAAGTGCCTGATTTTCGAAAAGCTGATTACAATAGCCTATGGATTTTTTGGGGTCAAAATGGTTGGAATGTCTTGGGGATGTGGTGTGGGCTAGACGTGAACCCAGCGACAGGTGACGTAAAACTGGATTTCGATGTGGATTCAAAATATAACCTATTTAAAAATATTCTAAGCAAAGCCCAGGAACGTAGTATACCATATAAATTCGTAGTGCATTATAAAAACCCATTCACTCAGGCATACAAGAAGGTGATACGAGTCATTATTGACAAGAATTGTAAACCTTGCAGTGAAATGCGTCCGGTCATTTATTATAACAACACTCGTAAAGCTTTTCTCATTATTTGAAATGACATGTCTGAGGTGTATTAACGCAGTAATAATGTACTAGGTGTACTGATGCACTGACTATCAATACAAATGCAGCACTGGAGACTGAGCGTTGACATATATAAACTACACTGGAGATATCACGAGTACGTTAAGTTTACACTTCATTTGCAAGACGGAGGTATTAAGCAACATTATTCTCAATACCACAACACCATCCTGAATGGCCATCACATAGTGAAAGATAAAACAGTAATCATTCGGATTACTGGAAGATACGGCCAATTTTTTTATGAATGATACTCAAACACCAGTAAATGTAACTGATATCAACACGAGCGAGGCAGATTTTGAAAGAGAAATTGACAATATGCCCATGCACTCAGCCCTAGGTCCAGACTCATGGAATTCAATATTTATAAAGAAATGCAAAGTGCCAGTAGCACAGGCACTCAGTATAGTGTGGAGGAAGAGCTTGGACACAGGGGAGATACCAGATGCGCTTAAAGCAGCAGACATTGCCCGTCTACACAAGGGGTGGTAGCAAAGCACTGGCACAAAGAATTATAGACCAGTTGCACTAACGTCTCTCATAATAAAAGTATTTGAAAGAGTGATCAGGAGTCAAGTCACTAGATTCATGGAAACCAATGACCTCCACAATATAAGCCAACATGGATTTAGAGCTGGAAGATCATGCCTCTCACAGCTACTTGGCCACTATATCAAAATCACTGAGGAAAAACATGACGCGGATGTCGTATACACCAATTTTGCAAAGGCATTCGACAAATGTGACCATGGAGTGATTGCACACAAAATGGGGTCAATGGGTATAATTGGTAAAGTAGGACGCTGAATACTCAATTTCCTGTCGAACAGAACACAAAGAGTAACAGTCAATCAAGTAAAATCGAGTCCGAGCGCAGTTAAAAGCTCTGTACCTCAAGGTACAGTCCTTGCACCACTGTTGTTCCTTATTCTCATATCAGATATAGACAAAACACAAGTCACAGCTTCGTGTCATCCTTTGCAGATGATACAAAAATCAGCATGAAAATTACCTCTGCCGAAGACATTGATAAACTACAAACAGATATTAACAAAGTTTTCGATTGGGCAGCAGAAAATAACATGATGTTTAACGGTGATAAATTCCAGGTACTCAGATACGGCAAAAATGAGGATCCTAAACATAATACAGGGTGCAAAACACAATCGAATCTGCTCATAGTAGGAAAACAGCATGTCAAGGATTTGGGAATAATGATGTCCGACGACCTAACGTTTAGGGAGCATAACCAAGCAAGTATTGCGTCAGCCAGAAAAATGATAGGAATGGATTACGAGAACCTTCAAGACCAGAGATCCCATCACAATGGTTGTACTCAAATTTGAAGTACAAATGGTTGTACTTCAAATCACTTGTGTTGTCCCGTCTTGAGCACTGCTCAGTACTCACTTCCCCCTTCAGAGCAGGAGAAATTGCTGAAATTGAGGGAATACAGAGAACATATACGGCACGCATAGACGAGATTAAGCACCTAAATTATCGTCTCAACGCTCTCCAAATTTACTCACTAGAAAGGAGACGAGAGAGATACCAAATAATATACACATGGAAAATAGTGGAGGGACAGGTCCCAAATCTGCACAGTAAAATAGCAACGTACTGGAATGAACGACATGGAAGAAAATGCAGAAGAGAACCAGTGAAGAGCAGAGGTGCCATGGGCACAATCAGAGAACACTGTATGAACATCAGAGGTCCACGGTTGTTCAACGTCCTACCTCTTCAAGAGGAAACTAGATTGTTTCCTTCAAGGAGTGCTGGACCAACCGGGCAGTGGGCCTGCGGGCCGCTCACAAGTCAAGTCTGGCCCCGGCTGGGCTTGGGGAGTAGAAGAACCTCCAGAATCCCATCAACCAGGTATCAAGTTAAGCTGCTAGATTTAGGACCTGCCCGAAACTCAATGCGTACAAGGCTTTACAAGAATCATCAATGCTATGTACTCTCCTAAGCCCAATGTACCTTCTTGTGTATATATAAATAAATAAATATGTTAGATTTCAAAAATTCTAACACAGAAATCACAATAGCGTGATGCATCAAATGAACAAGGGCCGTGACGGGGATTCGAACCTACGTCCGAGAGAATCCCAGACGCTGCCTTAATCGACTAAGCTACATGGTTAAAAGAATTGCCATTCCCCCATACACCCTGTCACTAAGCTACCTCATCGCCTTTTCTTCATTCGTTATATTACCTGCTTACATGTAGCAGTTCTTTATATTACTGGAGTCTTTTTATCCAGTAATTTTTTTTTATATAATTTTAAAATAAGTTTTTTAGACTTACTGGAGTCTTACTTACTACAGTAAGTCTTGAAGACTTACTGGATATAGTATATAAATTAAGGTACACCCAATTCAAAGTTGTAGTGAAAAGAAACAGTAATAAAAAATAAAAATGCAGATATAAAAATACTTATTGATCTGAAACTTTTATTTTAGGTAATATTTTTTTTACACATAAGATGATCCCAAATCCTTCACTGAGCATCCACTATTTTACACTTTCCGCTTCTTATTGTTTCGAGGAAACACTTCATCATCAAACTTCACTAACATGTCGTGGAATTGATGCCTTTTTCACTTTCTGCTTCTTGTTGCTCGCTTTGGCCTTGATTAGCTTTATCATTAAAGTGCACCAACACCTCTTCATGTTTGAAAATTGACTACATCTTTTCTCACACTCTTCACACCTGTGAGATGTATCACCTGTATGCACTCTTACACGTTTCTTATTTTCACGAAGACTGTAACTTTTGCCACAATCTTTACACTTATGAAGTTCATCCTTCAAATGTAGTAACATGTGTTTTTTCATATTGTGACGGTGTTTGAACTTTTTCGCACACTCAGGACACTCGTGAGGTTTATCATCTGAATGTACTAACAAGTGTTGTTTCAAACTTGCAGGTGACTTGAACTTTTTTGCACACTCAGAACACTCGTAAGGCCTATCATCAGTATGTACTAAAAGGTGTTTTCTCAAAGTTCCAGGGCCCTTAAATTTTTTTGCACACTCAGAACACTCGTAAGGCCTATCATCAGAATGTACTAACAAGTGTTGTTTCAAATTGCTAAGGTACCTGAATTTTCTTGAGCACTCGAGACACTCGTGAGGCTTATCAACAGTACGAATCATTACATTGGTTTCCATATCTTCAAGTTAATATGAAAGCGATTATGTTCCCGTAAGTTCAGGAATTGTTCAATATCTCGTGCAGATGATGATTCACAATAACGTGGCTGAAGAAATCTTGACCAAACTACACACCATAAGATGAGACGACGAAGTTTCTGCCCGTCCTGGACCGTTATGAAGTCGCTAGTGAAGAGGACATAAGAGGCACGGGCATATGTAATACAAGAGTGAGGTGAAGAGCAGGTAACAAGAGGTGAAAGGTAAGAACAATGAAAAAAAGGGGGGAGGGGACACGGGTGGGATGGGTGAAGGAGAGATGAGAAAGTAAAAAAAAGAGAGGTAAGCTGATGAGAACATAAGGATGAAGGTAATTGCAGAAGGCCTATTGGCCCATACGAGGTAGCTGCTATATATATCCACCCAAAAGGTAGCAACTATTTATATCCACCCAAGAGGTAGCTACTATTTATATCCACCTAAGAACTAGGTAGCTGATATTTATATCCACCCAAGAGGTAGCTACTATTTATATCTACCCAATCTCATTCAAATATATGTTTAACCTCCGCTTCAAACAATCAATTAATACTACTTCTATTATGTTACGCGAACCCTGTTACCGAACAAGTATTTACTCTGGTCTTTCATAAATCGAAACTTATCAAATTTATACCATTGTGTTCCTGTTCTGTCTTGTGTTGATACTTTCATTACCCTATTACTATCCCTTTTGTTATGGACATTCATCCAATTGTACACCTCTATCCTGTCACCCTTAATTCTTCACCTTTCTAAAGAATGTAATATAAGCTATGTCGATCTCTATTTTTTCGGGCTCACCATAGCCCGTACTACATGGACACTTCGTTCTGAGTAGCTAAATCTAAAACAACAACATCTTTTTTTTGCAGGATAAGAACATAGGAACAAAGGTAACTGCAGAAGGCCTATTGGCCCATACTGGGCAGCTCCTATTTATATCCACCCAATCCCACTCATATACATGTCTAACCAGCGATTGAAACAATCGAGGGACCCCACCTCCACTACGTTTCCCAGTAGTTGGTTCCACAAATTAACAACCCTATTACCGAACCAGAATTTACCCAAGTCTTTTCTAAATCTAAGCTTATCCAATTTACACGCATTGTTTCGTGTACCTTATTATTATCCCCTTTGTTATGTCCATTCATTCACTTGAAAACTTCTATCATGTCACCCCTAACTCTTCGCCTTTCCAGTGAATGCAATTTAAGCTTTGTTAATCTTTCTTCACATGAAAGATTTCTAATTTGGGGAATTAATTTTGTCAGCGTACGCTGGCCACGTTCAAGTGAATTTATATCCATTCTAGAGTACGGCGACCAAAACTGAACTACATAATCTAAACGGGGCCTAACCAGAGCAAGATATAGCTGAAGAACCACACCAGGTGTCTTGTTACTAACGCTTCGATAAATAAATTCCAGTATCCTATTTGCCTTATTATGAACATTCATGCATTTATTTGGTTGGAACATTCGTGCATTGATCCTTTGGTTTTAAATTCTTACTGATCATAACTCCCAGATCCCTTTCGCAATCCGACTTCGCAATTTCAGCACCATCTTGCTCGTATCTTGTTACTCAATCATCATTACCTAGACTCAAAACTTTACATTTATCAGCATTAAACTGCATCTGCCAATCTTTTGACCATTTCAAAACCCTATTTAGATCAGCTTGAAGTGATAGTGAGTCGTCTTCCGTGTTAATTTCCCTACCGAATTTTGTATCATCGGCAAATTTGCAAATGTTGCAACTTAAACCTGAATCTAAATCATTTATATAAATATTATAAACAACAGAGGTCCCAATACAGAGCCTTGAGGCGTTCCACTTACAACATTATCCCACTCTGACTTAACACCATGCACACTGACTCTGTTTCCTTTGGTATAGCCATACACTATTCCCTCTTAATATAGCACCCCCAATACCATGAGCCTCTATCTTTTTAATCAGTATTTCATGTGGCATTGTATCAAAAACTTTACTAAAGTCAAGGTACACAACATCGCAAACCTTACCACTATCAACTGCCTCAACTATGCTAGAATAAAAAGATAACAATTTTGTTACACATGAACGGCCATTTGTTAAACCATATTGTGACTCGTTTATTAATTTGTTTTTTCAAGGTGAAAACGAATGGTTGCAAATATCGATTCAAGTAACTTTCCCACAATAGACGTTAGGCTAATTGGCCGATAGTTTGACGCAAGTGATCTATCTCCATTCTTAAAAATTGGCACTACATTAGCAATCTTCTACGACTCTTGCAATCTGCCTGACTCTAATGATTTATTAAATATAGTAGACAATGAATCGCGAAGCTCCTCTTTGCATTCTTTTAGCACCCTGGTAAACACTTTATCCGGTCCAGGGGATTTGCTTGGTTTGTGTTTTTCAAATTTGTTTAATAATATCATCCCTGGTAACTGTTAAACTAATCAACCAGTCCTCGTCCCCACCCACATAGACTTGTTCGGCTAAAGGCATAGAGTTAAGTTCTTTTTAATAAATACAGAGATTAAATATATATTAAAAATACTACTCATCTCTTCGTCATTATCCGTTATCGGACCTATCTCGGTTTTTAATAGACCTATCCTTTCCATATCCTTTTTTCGATATAACTGACAAAAAACCTTTAGGATTTGCCTTTGCTTGGCCTGCTATACGAACTTCATAGTTTCTTCTTGCTCTACTTATCTCTTTTTACACCTTGCGCAAGGTGCACCTATCCTTTCCATATCCTTTTTTCGATATAACTGACAAAAAACCTTTAGGATTTGCCTTTGCTTGGCCTGCTATACGAACTTCATAGTTTCTTCTTGCTCTACTTATCTCTTTTTACACCTTGCGCAAGGTGCACCTTGCTCTTCCCCAGGTTCTTCCTCATCATCACTGCCTAGCA